>NC_043969.1:27892857-27962339 GCF_902148855.1 Sphaeramia orbicularis | reverse complement strand
TCGAACCCATCAAAGGTATGATTCAATGTCAGTTCTAGACTAAGGAGTTTAATATAAATATCGGAGAAATTTGTTTTAGTTTTGAGGTTTTGACAATTTACTCTTTGAATCTAGTTGGTTGAAATTTGTTCTAAAAAAAGAAAGAGAGAATATATTATAAATAGTAAACTGTTAACTTTTATTGTACATGGTGTTCATAGTACATTTTGTATAGTTGTCACAACTAGTAAAATGTATAAAATTGAGAAGACCTATGAAAAACAATCTAATCTCATGCAGTATATTACATTATCATAAACAGTCTATATTATATCCATTCTTTAAAGTATAGTATGGTATAATTGTATTGATATTCCAAACAGCAGAGAAAAACCATAACTTATAACTACCTACCGATAATCACTACGTCTCCACAGAGTTTACCACATTGACAGTTGGTCAAAATAACACTGTGTCTTATATCTGTGTCATCTGATAGTTTACATTAGAGCTCTGATAGTGTAACTCTACTTTTAGACAGAAAAACAACCACAGTAGAACTACTAATCACCTGTGTTTTCTGTACGGTTTGTGTTGTCAAAAGCTGCACTAAAGATGTTTGGAATCGTCCAAACAAGGTCAGAACTATCACTGTTTAATCTAATCTGTGGATCAACAAATGTCAAACTTAGCGAATGTAAAAACATTGCATGATAACTTTATATCTTCATAAGTCTCATAATCAAACTCACCCGTGTAAAGAAATACTGTGATTTCAGCATCAAACTTCATTTTCATTTAGAGCTGTGTCCAGTGGTGAAAACAACAGTGATTCTAGCTTTTATTATTTTGTCACTTTCTTTGACGCTAAAAGTTGTTTCTTAGTGGTTTTCATCCCATCTGACATATTGTGATTACACTCTGTTGTGAATATGTGTATAGTCTGTAGAGTTTTATTACTTATTGCTGTTACTATTATCTTACATTGTTTGTCTTTATGCATGCAGCTTTTTTCTGGCACTTTATTCTGTGCCTGCATTGACCGTTGAATTTCCCCATTGTGGGATCAGTAAAGTCTCTCTAATTTCTAATGTGGTCATTTTCGGATGCATTGGTCAGAGGCCCCATGGTGTTAGTTTTCCTCACCATGGGAGTCCAGCAGACTGACTCACCACCTCCTACTCACTATTAGTGGTCACATAAATCTGTTGGCCTGTTGATGTAAATATATTCAGTTCACAGGTCTATAATTTAATACAGTAGCATGATTTTGTGCCGTTAGTTTGTTATTGTTTTCAGGTTGTCTTAGAGGCATGTGGAATGTATCTCACATGTCACTGACACATGTTCTCTGGATTTGTTTGGATGGGACATAATGAAAACACACTGCATCTGAATTTAACTTAACTGTCACTATTTGTCTCATTTACAATTGCTTACAGCTCTCTGTTCTTTATGTCCACAGGTGTGCAACAACAGGTAAGACACAAACTCCCATTCATACTGTGTCTGATGTAAGAATGTGTTGAGAATAGTGAAGATTTGATTTTGATTTATTTTGGTGTTTTGCTTGTAATTATATATATATTCATTAAGATTACAGTGTCTATTTGCATGTGCATCCAGCAAACACACAGTAGCTATTAACCTCCATGCACATGCACACAAAATACCAACATGATATTGTGACTTGTGTAAATATACATGCCACTTTTAATTGCCGTATTATCTGTACACATTACAAGTGTGTATATTCACACCACATCAAATAACATGTACTGAGGGTTAGGGATAGGGTTATGTGAAGTGGGGATCTTGGCGTAAATTGACATTCGATCAAATGGCGTTGAATAACACGCGAAAGGACGAAAATGTGTATAGTACACCAAATGCCCTACGAACTAACTTGACATGCAACACAATTTCATGAGATCAGTCTCCAAAATACGCAATGGAATCTGTGACGTTGTGAAAGATGTGAAATTTCAGGAATTCCTGCAATCCACTGTAATACTTTCATAAATAACTGACCTCTGTACTGTACATTTGGATCGTAAATTACTTTTAGGACAATGTCCACAAGGGGGATCATAATCCATTTCAAATCTATGTGTGAATTTTTTTAAGATTCACAAATAGAAATTAGTCATTAATCCTATTTGTATGAGACTAATGTTATCGGTAATTCTTTCATCTTATTGCCGTGGGAATCTGTGATGTTTGTATTCAATGAAAATTCCACTACAAACCACCTACTCCACACAGGAGTCCTATGATACTATGTATTAGTCTGGTGTAAATCAAAATCTCTGTTATTTGAAGTCAGTTGCACCATTTTTTTTTCCTCCATGCATTTATTCTACATATTCCGTGGACAAGAACTATGAAGGCTTCTCTGTTGAAGATAGTTCAAAGTTTCACAAGCGTTCTAGTGTTCAGGAGGTTCATGTCCCAATATAGCATGAAGACCCATTTGGTGAAAGAGCAAACTTAAGTTTACAGAAGACAAATCTCAAAAGAAGATGAGATAGATGGATGTTGATGGTGCACGGCAGCCTATAGTAAGGAGCATTTCTCTAGATTTATCAGACTTAACATTTATGCTGTGAGTCCTTGCAATGCTTTACTTCAGATCTGAGAGATAATACCAGTAAATTCAAATGCAAACAGACTTGGCTTATTCTCCATGAATGCACAGCACAAAACACAGAAACAGTGGGTTTATTTTTATCACCAAAGGTCTGCAGGTTATACTAGTCCTGCTCAATAGAGGGTGATGATGAATAGAACAGAGCATATCTGAGACGTCACTGTGCTTTGCTTTTGTTTTATTAGAGGCCAAGATCTCAGCTCAATTGGTAAGTCGTGTTCACATTGAAGCATCATCAGTCCATCCTTAAATAGATCATGAGAATTTGCAGTTCTGTAGTGTCGGTTAATAGTCATGACATGCAGCCTTTTAACCTTTCTCGTCTTTTCACTCTCCTCAGCGCTGAGCCGCACACAGCAGTCTGTGGGTCAACATGCTACAATCCGAATCTACTTGACTGCTGTCTGAGAAACAACACTAATTGTGAAACCTCAGGTATTGCTGTGTGTGCGTGTTAGATGTGGGGTGTTGTTTAAACTGATATACTGGCTGCTGGAACAATACTATCATTGTGTGAATGCCAACTCAGCCATAACTAGACAAGGATCTGATTGTGTTTGTATCTGTTAGAGCTTCAGTGTGTGTAAAAATTCCATTTCAAACTTTGATCATACTGAAATGTGATTATGTCCTGCGATACTGACTAACCACAGGTGTCAGAGATGCACAGGTTAAGAGGGGGATTTTATAGCCGTAATAATTAATGGTTTTCAAGACTACGACAGATGTGTATGCCGTGGCTTGCCAGTAACACTTTCGAAATCAACGACAAAGGGAGAGTGTACCTGGACTCAAAGATCTTTCTAAGCTGCATGACAGCTTTAACTACTTTATAGAAATGCTGATGGAAAATATGACGTAACAGGCTCAACTGTTAACCATCAAAATCCTAAACAACCACCAGCAACTAAAAGCAATTACTGATCTAAAGTGTTTAATAACTTCTAACTCACTTATCCTACCATAAATATTTAAGTAATTTGGGTAATAATGCAAATGCTCAGCTTTTCAGCAGCATCTGATGTGTCTTTCATGACCATTCAGAGAGTCTGTCATGATCATGGAAACAACATAATTTCTGCAACACTGATTCTCCAGTAAAATCCATGTAATTTGACAAAATGCAATGAGGTCTTAGCTCCATCTCCATGATCAGTAAATTGAATATACAGGGTGGGGAAGCAAAATTCACAATGAACATTTAGTTGTTTTTTCTCAGCAGGCACTACATCAATTGTTTTGAAACCAAACATATATTGATGTCATAATCATACTAACACTATTATCCATATCTTTTCAGAAACTTTTGCCATATGAGTAATCAGGCAAGCAAACGTCAAGAGTGTGTGATTTGCTGAATGCACTCGTCACACCAAAGGAGATTTCAAAATAGTTGGAGTGTCCATAAAGACTGTTTATAATGGAAAGAAGAGAATGACTATGAGCAAAACTATTACGAGAAAGTCTGGAAGTGGAGGAAGCAACAAATAACGTACCAAAGCTTTTATAAAGCTCTCAAATCCAAAATCCTAAAGGATCCAACCAAATCCAACTACAAGACTCTGAGATACCAGGTATTGCCATGGCTTAAAGCAAACTACCCAGATGGAAATTATGTATGGACACAGGATGGTGCTCCAGCCACACACCTAGAAAAATACAAGATTTCTGCAAATCCAACTTTAGCATTTTTGGGAATCATGTTTATGGTCGCCTTCTAGCCCAGATCTAAACCCTCTGGATTATGCTATTTGGGGCGTTTTAGAACATGCTACCAATAGAACATCACACAGCAATGTCGACTTTCTTAAAGATACTATTAAAGAAGAAGGGAGAAGTTGTCACCCGAATATTTGAGGAACACTTCCACAAGTTTCAGGAAGCGTGTGAACGGCAGTTATTGAGAAAGGAGGACACATAGAATAAAAACATTTTCTATTATGTAAATTTTCTTGTGGCAAATAAATTCTCATGACTTTCAATAAACTAATTGGTCATACACTGTCTTTCAATCCCTGCCTCAAAATATTGTAAATTTTTGCTTCCCCACCCTGTAGAAAATACCAGAGTTTCACTGAAAAAAATGCAAAATGCAGAGGATTGTACTTTAATAAATAGTATTAAAGCACTTAGGAAAGGTTGAATGTTGAAAAAAAATTGTTTGCAAGTCACCAGAAAATAGGTCTAGGTCTTCAAGTATTCAACAGCATTGTGTGATCAAGGAAACTGCTTAATTTGTCCACTTTTTTTTTTTTTTTTTTTAATCAAAATGCTAAACTTGGACTGAATTTTTCTTCTATATGTGCTAACTGAGTTGCAACTTGACACTAAACATCAAAAAGAGGCTGTAAACTCCTAGACTTGCTAGTGGAAAAGCAAAACATGCAGTTTCACAAAGGTGAAATTCAGAATGAACTGTAAATCAGGGAAAAGAATGTGGTCATGAGGTAAAGAAAAGAATGTAGATTGGTCAGGATATGGAAAACCTGTGTTTCAAGTCATGTACTTTGTTCAATCATTCATCCACGCTGAACTCCTCCCTGCTAGTGATGCCACAAATGGTACTACCATTGTTATTAATAACAGTCAATCCGACCTGTCATAATTCAGGCAGCCACTAGAGGTCAGTTTTAAAAGACATTACATGGGCTTATGAGGCATTTGGTCAGTAAAAAGATGTTGACATTTACTGGCTGCATCATATCTTCTTCTCTTTTTTCCTCAAAAATTAATGACTTTTTTTTTTTGTAGCAAACAGCATAAAGAGTGGAAATGCAGCAAAAGTCAAATATGCTTATAAATTGAAGTCTATCGCACTGAAGTAATTATTGCACATAAAAAAACATTGTCAAAACCTCTGTGTGTTCCACTCCCCCTCATTGACCAAAAAAAAGTTTAAAAAAAATAAATAATAAAATAAAATAAACAGCTCTATTGTGAGACTGTGACAGTGGGAACATCTTAAGTTAAAGCCTTTCACTCACTGACTTATATGTGGTGAAAAAAACTTCCATTAAATTTTGTGTTTACAAGGTTGAGATCAATGGATCAAAGTACGGTTTTAAAGCTTGGTTAAAAACTCAAGTCCTAGTAATTCTTTGAAACAAACAAACAAAAAAAAATCTGCAGGGAAACATTATTTCCACACACCATCAGCTCACCGGGGTAGCAGGGGTTACCTGAATTTATAAACAACATTGGGAAACATGACTGTATAGTTCTCCCCTTCTCTTTCACTTGCAGAGAGTGAATCAATCACATGTAGGCCACTATTCTTACTAAAGTGCATTATATCAAACATTTGGAAACACCTTGTCTTATAGTTTGTGAGAGATACAAGTGATGGTCCTTTGTTTATATGAAACAGAGTAGGTAATTTAATGGTATGAATACATAAGCACAGATATTGGTAGAAAAATCTTGATATTTATCAGACTGTCACCTTAAGCCCCATTTGACTAGTACTACCTGTGAACTTTAGAATGATTGTGGAGGTCATCTGTAATCTTAATTCCATATAAATCAGCTCTGTCTTCAATTCGTAAATTAAAAATGCCATCACAAATGACCTATACTATTTCAGCAATACAGAGGTCCTATATTATATACTCCTCTGCAATTTGACATTCCTGCATTTTGTTTAGATAAGAACCTATTCAGCCTGTTTTCTGGTCAAGAACAATAGAGGCTGAGCTGGAGATGATAAATCAAACATTTTTTTGGTGGAATTCAGTAACTTTATGTTGTAGTAGAGCATGGATGTTTGATGAAAGAACAAACTTAAATATTTTAGGAGAGAGGCATCTGAAAAGATGGATAGATGATATGCACAACATTAAAACTGGAAATAATCTCAGTACATTCAAGTAAAAAAACAATCTTTACATTTTTCGAGGGTTAATTCCAAATCACCTAGAAGTCACAGGTTAGACTATGTGAATGTTAGATGACATCCATGTAACCATGTCACGTTCCACTTCACAGGTGTCTGTTTAAACCAAATTTGAGAACATGCTAATTCACTTATTATGAACTGTACATGTGGGGTAAATAACCTACAAACATTAGCCCCTTTTAACACAGCACTTCTGTTGTGGGAATATTTTGTTTTTATTCCAGAACGACGTCTGTGTAAACAAAATGGGGGATCATTTGGTCCCACCTTATCTCTCTGTAACGCCTCTGAAGGTAATGACAGAGCCGTGATAAAGGTGGAATCATGATTCCAGAATGCTGTGTAAAAGGCACACCTCTCATTCTGCAACCTAAGGTGTGATGTTTTGATGACGTATTGCGTGTGTGACCCCCACGCTGGGGAGATTTAAAAATGGGTGTGGGCCGTGTACAGTGAACAAATGTATCAAAACGACCAGAAAGATGGTGAACTGGGGAGACGAGATGTGTTGTCACTTCGAGCGGAGAACTCAATCCATGCTTACATGTGTGGAACAGTGAAAGATGGACCGACTCTGGAGAGGTTAGCAACACCACTATGCATAGGGTATTTCCAAAACGCAAGTTATATGTCACACTATACACTGCGCTGTGTCACTGTCCCTTTGATTCCGGAATGCAGGTCCGCTGTGTAGAAGTCCAGCCTGTCTCACCTCTGTTACTCCTTTGGCTAGGCTGTGGAAGTCGGTCAGTGGTGGGAAAAAGGCACGATCACTATTTCACCTTTTTTCCAAGATCTCTGTGTAAAAGTGGCTGTTGAAAGAGTGACCTCATCTTTGATTTTTCAGAAGTGGTACAGGTCAGTGTAGAAGGCATGGCTACCATTCTGTAGTTCAACACCCACTTCACCCGCAACAACTCAATGAGCCCATACATAAGTTCAAGGTTCTGTGAGGGGTTTTTAGACAGAAAATATCTGTTATGAAATGTTACCTAACTGAAATACTATTTGCCTAGCTCTTGGATGGCGAGAAAGAAATATCCAGCCAGCCAAGACAACTTTGGCAAAGTGTACATGAGGCACTGAAAGTAACCACCCATGCCAGAGTATGTAAAACAGTTACAGTTGGTAAGGGAGGATTTTTGGTTAAACTAAAGTTATCTACCAATATCTGTACATTTGTTTATTTATTTGGTCAAAATACATCTTCATATTATTCGATTGCCTAATAGTTAAATTACCAATTATAACACTCCAATATCTTACAAAAGTTGAGGTGTTTCCAAACTTTTGACAGACACTGTACTGTATGTTAAGATGTGAAGGATGCAGCAGTAGACATGCAACCGTGTGTTTAATGTAGGGTTTTGTTGTTTCGCTGCAAAGACATCTAGGAGATGTGTTTTATTCAGTAGCCCAAACACAGACGCTACCTAACAGTAACTGCTTTCAGTAAGTGGTGCTGAGTAATGCATATTTTCTGGGTCACACAGGTCTAGATTTGTTTTCATAATAGGTGTGACTATGTGTGAAAAACACAAAGAACAACACTGACCTGTATATACACATCCCATTCCTAACCTTATCTGCTGTTGATGAAACAAGAAATCAGATGAAAGTAAACTGTCTAACCCCAAAGACAAGGGACTCTTTCATTCCTATTGACGTTATTTTTTTTTCCCAGGATGTCTTCCACAGGATCAGTGGGAATAACAGCCTTTGTCTCCCACAGTTCAGCCCCTGGAATCATAAAAACAGGCTCTGCTCTGTGTTTGTTTCAAAAAGGATGGGCTTGTTGAATGAAAGTGTTAACCTTTTAGATGATGGTGAACACCCCAAGAATATTTTCCACAAATCCTATTCTCAGTTTTTCCTGCCTTTGAGTCATCTTACACAAATGTCAGCTACTATCCCTAACCCTGATACACCCAGTCCTTTGCAGCTCTAACTCTTCTGTTTCTTATCCACCCACCCCTCCCTGTCCATCCCTCTGTTAGGTCACTGTGGTGATGTTGCTCCAACAGTATTTAACCCACGCACACATTTCTGCTGTTATGGCCACGTAATTGACAGGAATCCGTGGATGGAAGAAGTAATAAACCACTTACTTTTTCTGTTTTTTTTTATCCCACTGCTTACCGCTCTTACATCCTCTGTAATGTTTTTTACTGGCATGCATTAACAGACAGAAGAAGAAAAACAAAAACAATTACTGTCATGCCTTTGTTTAACCCCAAAAATCTACTTGAACAACATATTTTATTATAATCTATACGATGAATTATACAGTAAAAAAAAAAAAAAAAAAAAACTTATATTTTTCCTATTGTTCTTTAAAGAAAAAATGTGGTGTACTAGTTCGTAGCTCCACCCAAAATCTTTTTATAAATGTTGTGAGGGCGTTCGGATGGGATATGGTTGGGTAAAGAGCCTTGCTTACGTTGCCATTGTTAACATGAACGGCATATGCAAAAGGATGATCATGTTAGGTTTTTTGGTTTTATTTGGCTTTTTTTTGAGTCAGAACTAAAGGACGTATATATTTTCATATATGTAGCTGTAGCTGCATGTGTGCGTTGGCTTGTGTCTGCACTGCTGCACTGTGTTTTCTCTGAGAATCTTCAAGTGCTATGGGGAGATTTTAAAGAGAATACATGTTTCCCTCAGTTTCCCTGCTCACCAGAAGAGCACTGCTGTGGAGGGAACGTCTACAACCCTGAAACTCACATCTGCTGCAATCAACACAGGTAATGGAATATGAATGTCTACAGCTTGTCTAATAGAAAATGAACAGCAGACAAAGGGGGTCATGTAGGAAAGTCAGATATTTACTATAAGGCAGGAAAGAGCACAGACAGGATTTGTGGGAAAACATTTTCTGCAGCTGCCTTGTGACAGTAGCAGACAGGCAGACATTCCAGCAGTTAGACTGACTCCACTCCTGATTTGTTTGGCTGGCTACTTTGAAAAACACACCCAGATACTTAGATGAGGAATTTTTATTTGAATGTGTCTGACTTTCCGAGTGACTTTTCCAGGCGACACGGTGGTGCAGTGGTTAGCGCACGTGCCTCACAGCAAGAAGGTCCTGGGTTCGATTCCAACACCAGTCGACGGGGGGTGGGACCTTTCTGTGTGGAGTTTGCATGTTCTCCCGTGTCTGCGTGGGTTCTCTCCGGGTACTCCGGCTTCCTCCCACAGTCCAAAAACATGCACTAATAGGTTAATTGGTTAATCTAAATTGCCCATAGGTGTGAATGTGAGAGTGATTGTTTGTCTCTATATGTTCAGCCCTGTGATGAACTGGCGACTTGTCCAGGGTGTACCCCGCCTTCGCCCCTATGTAGCTGGGATAGGCTCCAAGCGACCCCCGTGACCCTAGTGAGGATAAAGCGGGTTCAGAAAATGAATGAATGACTTTTCCAGTCATTCTTTATTCTTTCCTTATCTCACTTTGAAAACTTTTTCTTTTTCTTTTCTTTCTTTCTTTCTTTCTTTCTTTATCAGGAGACGACCAGGTGATTTTTTTTTTTTTTTTTTTTTTTAATTATGTCCCAATACGTAAAACCACAGAATTCATAGAGGGTGCACTTTCCTCTAGACATGCCTGTATCTGTCTCTGTTTGACATGTTGGAATGTTTGACCAGATCAGCCCCATATTTCATTTGGACTTCTTCTCCCTTCTTTACTTTCCCACTGTGAGTTCAGGTTCAAGTCATCTCTTGACAGTAATACTTATTGTTTTCAACTGTCTAGACACTTCTGATGTAAAAGCATGAAGCGTGTGTCTAGCCAGAATATGTAACAGTGTGCATTTCTTCAGGGTGATGAGTCCACAATTGCAACATGAAATGTCTTTTCTGACGTCAAACATTTTTTTAATGTATATTCTCCATTGCTAGTGGTTTCTGAAAACCCTTTTGGAGCCATATAGACTATTTAACCCATAAAGACCCAAACATTCACCAGTGACCAAAACCATCTACTGATCTAAATGTTTAATACCTGTTGATCAACTAATCCTATCAATACATGTAAATAATTGGTGTAAAATACAGTTTTTTCATCTTTTTATGGTCATTAGATATGACCCATTTGGATGTTCAGAGGCTCCGTAGCGAACATGGAAACACTGTCATCTTCTACAACATTGACTCATCAGTAAAACCCATGAGTTGGATCAGTGACAATGGATGGACACACTGGGTTTATTTACAGTTAATGAGAGACTGGGCTGAAAAAGACACTTTTTCTTCAGTTTTCTCTGTTTCTGTAATAGTAACTTTCAACTTTAATCTGAACTTTTATGAACATCTAAATGATCAGAAAAAGGAAATTATAGAAAAATACATGATTATTACTGGAAAACAACAAAGTAAAGAGGATAATATTACAACAAATGGTGATAATCACTTAAGAAATGTTAAATATAGAGAAAAAAAAAATCATTTGGGAACTGAAATAAAGTAGCGCTGGGTCTTTATGGTTAATATCCAGAAGATTAGATAAATGATCCACTATTTGGAACATAAAATGACCTAAGTATATCATTGTGTCTCTGACTTTTTCTCTCAGGTGGCACAAAGGAGAGCACATTCGTTGTTGTGGTGCGGAAGCCTACAACATTTCAGACACACAGATGAAATGCTGTGGCGGGAACGCTGTATAACTTGACGTCCTTGAATAAATCTGCACATGAGGCAAAATGCTGTGGATCCATTCTGCTTCAACAAGATGTAGGTTTGACTCATTCCAGTCTCAATCCAAATATATTACTGTGCCCACCTAATATGTTCTATGACAAATGTGCTTTTTAAGAAGAAACACAAAGTCAGATGCAAAATATTATGTATGTGAGCAATGTGCAGTGTTAAAGTTGACCAAAACAAGACTTCAGTGTGTTTTTAATTGTTCAGTGCATCTACTTAAAGCCTTTATGTGAACACAGCTTGGCTAATCATGTAATATATTATCTAATTCCCCAGGATGAATGCTGTTTAAATGGGGATAAGGAGTTGCTCTACTCTGCTAAGGAAGGATTTAGATGCTGCCGTCACCTCTATTACAACACTTCTCTGTGGTCGTGCTGCGCAGGGGAGCTTCACCCGGTCCGGCGACGAGGACAGAGCACCTGCAAGACGTGTAAAAGTAGTCATATGTCATGTGTATCATAGTCCATTTTGCCTGATAAATTATGCAGTTCTGTACCTTTCTGGTGTAATGTGCATTTGTTTTTTTTAGTGTCCAGACTGCTGCCAATAAACAATCTGTCAAAAGCTCATCTTTGTGAAAAGGGTAAGATATCAGTCTAGACTTTGCTTTTTTTTTTTAAAAAAAAGCCTGTAAAAGTCAAAACATATCAACGCTGAAGTATTGTAATGTACTGTACGCTTTTATGTCTCTGTTTAGTGAAAGTGGGAACTGTTCAAAGTGTGTCCTGGAAAAGTGTAGTGCTCATTAACGTGCTGGAAATCAACGGAAAACATGCCACTGTGAAACCCCTGCCCGCTCAGGTTGTGACCTGGAACAACCGCTGCAGATCACTGAACAAAAAACCAAAACTGATCCCCGGTCAGATTACTTCTTTGATGATGTTACTGACTTCTTCACCTGATTTCAACCATGACTCTTTACATCAGTCACTGCATTATATTCTTGACAAGTGCACTGTCTAACCACACTGACGGTGTTAAATGTAACATTGTTATTTGCTAGTATTTGTTGATACAGTTTAATCATAATGGAAGCTATAAGATTAACATTAACAAGTTCAGCCTGTATCAGAAGTTCTGACAAGTTTTGGAGGTTCATGACGCTGTAGCCTTTCTCTTTTGAAAAGATTAGTGGCTTCAGAAAATTGACACATCCCAAAACAACAGCTGAATGCACATAAAAGCCCAGATCTACTCCTCAGCAGTAGAAAAAGCTGTGCGCTCTGCTATTTCTATTGAAAAGTAGGTGACTTCTAAGCTATCATTGGTGCAGAATTCATTATATAAGCTAAAGTCACAATTGTTTTATGCTACTTTGAGTTATTGGTCTGAAATAGCTGATAATTGGCAACTGTTTGCACATATTTAATATGTTATATGCTTAATTGTTAAGTTTGTAAGGATGTTTTTATCGTTGAGCTATCATGTAGAACAGGGTGTCCTTTACTGGACTTCCAGAGCTGGTATCCTGCATATTTTAGATGTATCCCTCTTCCAACACACCTGATTCAAATGATAAGCTTATCATCAAGCCCTGCAGAAGCCTGATAATGACCGCCAGATATGCTGGAAGAGGGAAACATCTAAAATATGCAGGATATCCGCCCTCGAGATCCAGGATTGGACACCTCTGATGTAGAATTTTAAAATGACTAAACTGAAAGCTACTGTTTGAATGTGAATGTAAAATATGTACTGTTGTCATCTGGTTTGGAACTGGGCCTTATTGTACTGTACATCACTCATCTAACAGTGAGTTTATGTGAACGCCATGAATTCAAATAGAAACCTAATTTCATTTGACATAAGAAGGTATATGGCACATGAACAATGAATGTCAAAGCAAGCATATGATGTTATATTCATTGTTTATACATTCACCAGCACCTTGGTGAGTGTGCCTTTCTCTTGTTTTTTTGTTTTGTTTGTTGTTGTTTTTTATATACCAGATAAGGCATGAAATAAATAACATTTAAAGTATTATGTGATGTCCTTACTTTTTGCCTATGGGTTATATTCAACATTCAAAGATTTTTTTTTTTATTGTCAATTCACTACTGCACAGGACACCAGAGACCTGAGATGCTTTTTGTCTCTCACCTTGTAATTAAAAAAAGAGGTTAAATTGAACAAGAATAAATAAGAGGTATAACGAATAAAGTAAAATAGAATTGTAATGGGTTATGAGGTGAATAATGGATAAAAACAGCAGCAGATATGGTAACAGTACAATGTTTGTTATAAAGTGTAGTAGACCATCAGCAGCAATGTGAGAATATCACAGAATGTAGTCGACTGAGTCTCATCCAAAAGCAGTTAAGGTGGAGTCTTTGAGAAAATGTGTGGGTGGGTTACAGTCTAGGGGTGGGGGTGGGGGGCAAAGGGGGGAGGGGGAGCAGGCAAGTCTGATGCAGTGTAAGTCCAAGGCCACAAAGTTCCCCCGTTACATTCTGGTCCAAGATGTGATGTTTAATGTTGTTTCTAATTTCCAGAAGGCACTGGTGACGATATCGCATGAATGAACATACTAATAGACGTACATATTTAACTACAGTCAGAGACAGACATACATATATTTGCACCAATAACCAAATGAGCGATAGTACAATACCACAGAACTTCCACTTCATGTGATTTAGAGTTCATCTTCCAATGATGGAGTTTTTATAAAATGTGTGAATTGTTGTGATGCCTTCACTGATGTTATCACAGAACGGAAAAGCCAAGAGGTAATTTCCCGTCATAAGGAAGCAGCTGCTTGTTAGATTATTTTCAGTGACTGTGTGCGGGATTTAAGTCATCTTAATAGAGTGTGTGTTTGCATGTTCTCCACATGCCCTTTTAACTAAATGTACAACAAAAGAGATTAAACAAACCCAGACTTTGCCCGAAACATCTCCCCGTTCGGTTTCCAGTCAGGGCTTTATCACAGACTTGAGCTTTGGTTAGAGTCCAAACGTTTGCTCACTTGTGTGTAATGTGCTGCGAGAATTGTTCATTGACAACAGCTGTTTTGAGAGTTTAAGAGCAGGGATCCGTTATGGTGAGTATTAATTACTGGTCATAAATTATTGATTACATTTCTAAATAATAAAAGCATTGGGTCTCTAATTAATGATATAATTATTATAGAAAAGGGCTCAGGGCTCTCATGTCTTCAAAGTGTTGTGATGAGGCATGTGTTTTAGTTGTGTTTCCTCAAATCCTTCTCATTACATTGTGCAAATGTATGGTCATGTTTAACTGTACTTTAGAGTAAAAGTGTTATGAGACAGTGAAAAGTTTAGCTTTATTTATCTAATGCTGCTCTCTTTCATGCTTTAACTGAGTGAGACATGTTACATTTCACTGCTACTGAATTAGATTAAGCCCATAAAGACTCAGAGCTACTTTAGTGGCAGTCCCCAAATGATTGTTTTTTTTTTTTTTACTGTAGTTTTAACTTTTCTTAAGTGATTTATTACCATTTGTCCTAATACTATGCTCAGTATTTTGCATTCTTAAGTGAAAGTGAAAGTATTTTCCTACATTTAATTTACTGATCACGACTGATGTCCACAAAAGCTCAAATTAAAGTTGAGGGGTTTTATATCAAAAACAGAGAAAATGGAGGAAAAAGTGACTTTTTCAGTGAAACCTCTCATTAATTGAACATAAACCCAGTATGTCCATCCACTGTCATTGAGCCAACTCTGTGGGTTTTACTGGTGAATCAACGTTGTAGAAGAGGACGGTGTTTCCATGTTCGCTACGGAGCCTCTGAACATCCAAATGGGTCATATCTGATGACCATAAAAAGATGAAAAACTGTATTTTACACCGATTATTTATATGGATTGATAGGATTAGTGGATCAACAGGTATTAAACTTTTTATTTGGGTAAATTCTTTTGGTCACCGGTGTATGTTTGGGTCTTTATGGGTTAAGAATATACAGTACTATGTCTTAAAACATATCACCAGCCTCATGTGATATTAGATGCAAATTTCAGACACAAAAAAAAAAAGCATTTAAAAACATCAGACATCACAGTCTATACCAGTCAACACATTTATTTCATCATGTTCCATCTTTCAAATACATACCCCTAATTGCCCATTGGTGTTAATGTGAGTGAATGGTTGTTTGTCTATGTATGTCAACAATGGCAACACTTCCAGAGTGAACCCCACCTTCACCCATATAGGTGCAGGACAACACTACCACAACCTTTACGAAGAATAAGCAGTTCAAAAAATTGTTAGTTTGATCAAAGATAGCGGGGAAGATTTACATGCTTTCATTGCTCTCTATAAAATTGTACATTTGACAAAATGTGTTTTCCTTGGGGATTATATCCTGTTGCCTGACCATAAGACTATGAATTGTGTTGCAGTTGACAGTACTGATATGATGCTACTCTTGTGTTTCCAAGTTGCAAACAGAAGTGCAACAGTTAACCTGTCCCTGGACCCTGAAAGACAAGACATGCAGCGTTATTCTGCACTAGTTGGAGTTTGTTCAAATCTTTCTTATTGACATTTTCTTATTTTATCTGTAAATAGTCTCATTATGAGAGAATAAGTGTATTTACTACAAGTTTATATCACACACATATAGTAGAAATGAAGATTACTTGATGTAGACTGTTATCTTTATGGATCAGAGATAAGTTAGAGACCAGTGTTCACCTAAATCAACAGCAGCTCCACATTTGACTTGATTTAATGCAATGAAGATTAAAATAAAGATAACAAAGATATCTTTATTACTCCTCGGCCGTCTGTCCATTCAATGACATAATCGCATTATCCTAAGAATTGCACTGCACTGAATTGCATTGCATTGAGATATCTGCGCCAAATTTATACTGTGGATGCATCTCAGCATGGAGCAGAAACCTATTGAAAATAGGTGACTTTGACCTTCTTTTTCAAGGTCAAATGGCCTTGTGCCTTGTGCAGTCATAATATCTGAGTACTTTCACATATAAATGTGTATGTAATAAGTTTTACGCAAAACAATCTAATTTAAATTATTGGGCAGTAACTTTCAAAAGAATCTTACACTATATTCGGCTGAGGGGTATTGAAAGTGTGCAGCACATTATGTTTTTGTTTTAACTACAGATAAGTAATACTACATGAGTCAGCTGCTCACTTTTCAAATAAACAATGGCTCCTCATTCAATTCATTGAAATATAGATAAGACAGATGGCAGTGATGTAAACTTATCTTTTTTCAGAGAAAATTGTGTCACTTTGAAAACCTACAATAGCCCCCCATTTGACCTCATGTATTTCAAATATCCATTCATATGTCTTAAAGCTGTTGTTTACCCTAGTACCTTTGAACTTTATCCTGGGGAGGGAATGATTGTTTAAATATCAAAACAAAAAACTTTCCATTAATAAATATATTAAGAATTTCTGGAATTTCCCCTTGTGGGACTAATAAAGGCATATCTTAACCCTTTCATGCACTGTCCACTCCAGTGGACAGTTCTTCTCCAGCTGTTCTCTTGTGTATTAATGGGTTTTGTTGTTTTAGTTCCATATCAGCCAAAACAGTGGACGCTTATGCACCAACACTGTAATTCAGATCATTACTATAACTTTGCTGTTCTTGATAAACCTGATCTGCAGTAACATGTTTGAGTGTAGATCAATTGTTATTTGTTAGACAAGAAGGTTTTTTTTTTTGCATATTATCTCCATGAAGTGAGTAATTACTAGCATTAGAATATGTTAAAATGTGAGAAGACATCAGATTAGCAGCATTAAAAATGTTTTTATTTCATTGTTTTCATATCACTTTCTGATATTGGGTTTTAAAACACGTTCTTTACTTCAAAATTAAATGCATGGATATTTTTGTGACTCCATAGAAAAAAAAAACTCCATCGCATTGTTTTTTTCATGGCTAAACACTGAAGAAAAAAAATCTTGACTAAGGTTCTCATAATTCGTGCATGAAAGGGTTAATACTTATCTCTAGTTTTTATCAGGTTAAATGAAAACCTTGATTTATTGCCCTCATTTGATGATGGTTGACGGTTATGAAGTGATAAACATGCGTGTCTCACCATCTGGATTACAGCCATATACCGCAGGTGTTAACAGGTGCTGAAGTATGTGCGAGAGAAAGTTGATTCTCTACTAAATCATCAGGGGAGCAACAGAGGAAACTGATGAGCCTGACCTTTTCCACAGTTTGTTTTGTTCCACTTGAAATGGCCAGACATTTTTATGGACCACATTTTCATGTTTCATACTGGGATGTCTGTGGGTGTGAGTATCAATGGAAAAATACCAGACATACTGTTAAAAAAATATAGCAAACAAGTGTGCTCAGTTTATGCCTACGTGCAAGCAGAGGAGTCGACTGGACTATTAACCATCAAGGGTTGGGCCCACATTCTTGTTTGTCTGAAAGATTATTTTCAAACTGTGTGAGGGTTACATGTGGGTTAAGGGGGAAAATATGGAGAAAGAAGAAAAGACTTGTTATTGTTTTACCATGTAATCGATATACCAGATAATAAAATAAATACAACCCCAAACAAGAAATAATTGGTACAGTTTACAAAATGCAAATTAAAAAAGGATACAATCACAATGGTAATGACTTTATTGTATTTAATTGTGGATATTATGAACCCTTATCTGGTCAGTTTCATTTCACATGTAGAGAAAAAGTTGGGACAAGGGCAGTAAGGGCCAAAAACTTGCTAATTTTACCTTATCAAAATCTGTTTTAGCGGACCATGCAAGTATGAGAGGGGGATTTTTTTTAACACTTACACCAATGTATTGGAGTAATGCCATTTTAGTGTTAAAATGTTCAAAAGATGCTTGTGCATCCACATTTTATTTGCCTGACTTTGGAGCAGTGGCAATTTCTCACAGACTGCAAGGGAAGCCCAGCTTCCCCTAAAATTACGAAAATTAAATGGTTAAATATGTACGATTGTGTTGACATTTCATGGACTACAAATGTGTTAGAACACGTTCATCTCAAGGATGAGTTCGTTCAGAATCAGCTTTATCACAAATCAACAGACTCGATGTTGTTCACTTCTCATACATTCCCATTGTGCTGTTTTTTCAAATGATCTCTGCTCAGTGCATTTGCCCGTAGATGCCCGGCGTCCATGGACTTCTATGGGACTGAGTGGAACAGTTTTTTTCATTGCCTCAAAAGTGGACGGTAATTGGATAAATGCCACGATGTTGTCCCACCCCCAGACGCCGGGCGTCTCTGGGGGTGAATGGAGCTGTGGGCAGAGCTCAGCTGGGCTGGAAGCTAGGATTTCACATGCTGATTGGAGGATCGGTCAAAAGGGAGGGGACCCTCGCTGGGAGGAGACCTCGGGGAAGACCTAGGACATGCTGAGAGACTATGTCTCTCAGCTGGCCTGGGAACACCTCGGGGTCCCCCCGGAAGAGCTGGAGGAGGTGTTTTGGGAGAGAGAAGTCTGGGCATCCCTGTTTAGACTGTTACCCCCGCAACCCGGCCCCGGATAAAGCGGAGGACAATGGATGGATGGATTGGAGGATCGGTCAAAAGGCTGAATCCCATTTGATTGACAGCTAGTTTGAGCTCTACTCCTTCACTGACACAGTTAAGTTTAATACTGTCACGCATTCTGCTGTGAAATCAAGAGAGAAACCACTACGAAATTACATGTTCATTTCTTGCATTGTAAATAAAACACACTCATTGTATTTCCTTGTTTCAATTTAACATAATTTCAACATTTTCTTGTTTACTTGGTACAATAAGACCATTTTCTTACATAGGAATGGAGGGCCAAATTTATGTTTAAATAACTTGACTTTTTTTTTTTTTTTATGTAAGCCAACAATGAGCTTCCCCTCTCTGAAAGACGAGCAGCCGGAGGGAAAGAACCTGTTTTAGTCTGTGGTTAATTTCTCCCTCTTTACTTCCCCCTGTGAAAAAAGGAACAGTGGGAAAAACTCACAGGAACTCAGTCGTCATCTCATTTCTGAACTGTCTCTGGAAAAGCAATAAAATATTGCAGGGATGACATTTTCTATTCAAAAGGTCATGATGTCTCGGGAACTTTGGGTTTTTTGTTTTTTTTTTCAAAACTGGCATGAATGTTCACCTGAAGAACTGACTAGAGTTTATGGGTCAGAGTCTCTGTCATGTAACAAAACATTTTTCTGACAATTCTGCTACGGGTCAGAAAAAGAATAGTGATGAAACTAGAAGCACTCAGAGAGCGCAGACCTCCGCCAAGGCTGATCAGTGGGCACCCCCGTGGGCCCCCCCACCCCCGATCACCACCAAAATTTAACCATTTGTTCCTTGTGCCAGTATCAACATTTCCTGAATTTTTATCCAAATTAAAGGCACAGTAGGCCAAAAGTAAGGGCACCCCCATTTTTATAAAATTGAGATAAAATCTGCCTTCTGGATCAGATCCGGATCAGCCTTTGAAATGTGATAGAGGACCCCATTGTCAATTCCTGAGTTAAATTTCATGAGTTTTTGGTCAATAATTAAGCGAGATATTGGGAAACGAAATTTTGGCCCCATTTACCACAATGTTAACGAAATTTCAAAGTGATCCAGAATCCAGGATTTCTTCCGGATCACCCCCAAAAGTCAATCATTTCTTCCTTATCCCATTTCCAACAAACCCTGAAAATTTCATCAAAATCTGTCCATAACTTTTTGAGTTATGTGGCACACTAACGGACAGACAAACAAACAGACAGACAAACAAACCCTGGCAAAAACATAACCTCCTTGGCGGAGGTAATTATTCACTGAATTCATACAGTGAGAGATTGAACAACAAAGAGCTATACCAAAAAACAATGTTTACAATTCACCTAAAACCCTATACTGATTAGAGTTGCAATAGTACTACTGGTCAAAAGTTCTATGTTTGAGGTTTATATCTGAAAGCATGGTATATACTGTGATTCCCTGAAAAACTGAAATTTTTACAAATTCAACAGTGGACCTGATACCAGAATGGCAACTGAGTTGTACAAAAATAATAGATGTGGTATAAATGATAAAGGTAGGTAAAGAAAGATACAGCCCTCTCACTGGTTCAGTATCTCTAAAACAAGCTCATGAAAGAGACACACATGCATCTTGTGCTTGGTGTTTGGGCCAGCGTTGACAAAAACACACTAAGGTGGAGAAAGCAGGCATACATTATGTTTGTGCATGTTTGTAGCTCATAAAGGTAAAGTAAAGATGGATTATTGAGCTGGAGATAAGCGGCAGGCATTCATGGATCATTCAAGCCACTGTTAAAGCCACACTCAGACTCAGAAGCAACAGTTACAGCACAATATGGGTGTTTAGTAAGTAATGTGATTTTAATTTCACTTATGAATAAGACAGACATGCATATATGAGCTGTAGGCAATGACAGATGGACGTTGCTTGGCAGGACGACAGATGGGATTAAACAATGATCATTTATTCTCATTGCTGCTGTGCATATCTTTAAACAACTTAATGGTTTTACAGTACTTTGTGAAATAAAATAGTCTGGAAACTCAACAAGTGACGATGAAGAAAGAATTGTTTGCTGCTGCCCATCTTTACTCCCCGCAGGGAAGCAGGTTGTTTTTACCTGCTTGGTGTACTTATCGCTTTTATATGCTTGCTGGTGCTGCCATATTTTCTTCGTTGGAGAGGCCAGCAGAGCTACATGCCCATCAGCTCTGGAGCCAGAGGTTGACAAGCTTAGTCGGGAGCATAACATCAGCTGTGAAGACCTTAAATCTCTGCTGCGCCATTATGAGGAGGCCAGGATGGCAGGGATCCCGGACAGAACAAGGCAGAGCCCTCTGGGACATCCCCGGTGCCTTCTACTTGTGGGAACTGTAGTGTCCACCATTGGTAAGTTAAGAATTACGATATACCAGTAATATAGAGCATATTTTAACACTGATTAACAAGCCACAAGTCAAAATGTTTGTAATGTCATTATTTCTTTATAATTAGACAAGACTCATGTGTCAGATTTCTTTTTGTTAATGTCAAGCCATTTTTTAAATGAATTGTATTTTTTAAAACCTGATTTAATAAATAAATGCAAGAAAGAATATATCAATAATACAAATTTGTAGGAAGCACACAATTTTGAAATGCATGTAAAGTGAATATGAACCACACTGTATATGAGGTTAGGTTACTTTAGGAAAGACCAGGGAGACTCACTTTTGATGGTTATCCAAAAAATCAATATTTACCTCAACCTATAGATGGTAAATATGCCTCTGAGGTAAAAATTAAACCAGCCTCACCTCTGGGAATCAATTTATAGCCTTCCTATCCCTTTATAGCCTTCCTATCTCTCGTCACTATCTTTGGACTCTCTCTGTCTCTGTGGAAACCAAGGGACTTGGTCCTGGTTCACTTCAATCAATTTCCTTTATATAACAACTTCCTTGTTTACTTACTGTTATTTTATTATATGACTGTTGTGTGGTACAAAGGCACAAAAAGAGACTTCCATATTATTGTTTCCTGATGAAACAACTTACACGGCTCCATTCTCACATTACTTATGAATCCTAATTGTTTGCATGTACAAAATTGAATCCTGTTTTGTTTTTGTTTTTTTTACCTCCGCTACTTTTAGTTTTAATTTCATTGCCCTAAATCAATACCACATCAAAGTTACTGTAACATGTAACAGCCTTGTATTATATTCAGTGAATAATGAATCTATACCTACAGATACATAGCTTTGATTCATTGGTGGTTTTGGTAGACTACGTCTAGGTGTGTTCTATTACATAACGTCCCCCGGCTGTTATACTGTATAACCCTTTTAATGTATATGTGGAGACATTATGATTGAGTGAACCTTAAAAGAAGTATGAAAAAAAATTAAATGGACATCATTGTGCAAGGAGATTTTCATATTCTTATTTAAACTTGAGTGTTAACATTTATGAAGTAGCTGAAATTATTTGATGTTATGGGGTCATCTCTCATTTTCACATTTCCATAAAACCACCAGGCCATCTTAAGTATCTTTGACATTGAAGTTTACAAAGCAATAGGTGACATCATGGAGGGACTGTCCACTATTTATATACTGTCTGTAGTAGTGTTGTAGTCAAGAACACCTAAACTGACAGCAGGTCCAGACCAAGACCTGTTCAGAAACCCAGAAGAGGAATTATGGGAAACAAATATAACAGATTACAGTATGACAAGACTAAACAATATGTTGGAACCGTTCAGCGGTCATGAACTTACAAAAAGGCCAAAATGACTAATTTCCTTAAAAGTTCCATTCCAATCCAGTCATTAAAAATTTTAAGTAAACAAGAGTCAAGGAAGGAAGCCACATAACCTCCGCTAGACGGAGATAACTAAATTAAACTCATACATCAGACTGATCTGTAAACACAAGGTCAAGCTCTCAAGGGGTTTATTTGTTTTGTGGATATTTTAAATACATCCTTAAAATATCTTCCTAAATGTCTGCATCCACTCTAAGTCAGCTCCTCTGATTTCTTTGTTATAGGTTTTGGAGTGTCAGCCCCGTCCACCATTACAGGAAAGGTCTTACTTGTTTTCTATGGTTTGCTCGGCTGCTCTGCATCAATACTCTTCTTCAATCTCTTCCTGGAGAGAGTCATAACTTTTTTGAGCTTTCTCATACTCTGGTGGCACAGGAGGAAGGCCCAGCACAGCACATTGGAGGGCAGACGGAATGAAAATGACAGCAATGAAGAGCGGAAGCCGTCTGTTTACCAAGTGACACTCGTCCTGTTTGTTGCTGTCCTGGTGATTGCATGTGGTGCAGCATCAGTCTATTCAGCCATGGAGGGCTGGACTTACCTGGAGTCGCTGTACTTCTGCTTTGTAGCTTTCAGCACTGTGGGCTTTGGAGACTTTGTGAGCGGTCAGAGGGAACATCATGAGGACACCCATGCATATAAGATTGCCAACTGTCTCTTGATGCTCTTGGGAGTGTGCTGCACTTACTCTCTCTTTAGTGCCATCTCTGTCATCATCAAGCAAGGACTGACCTGGATGCTGAAAACACTGTCTTGGATGTACAGCAGCATGAAACAATACAGGCTGCAAATAAGACCACTGTTCAAATTCTGTCAAGAAGACTGTCTACATAGACAGAATGTGCAAACAGTTCCCAGCTCAGACCACAACCTGCTGTGGCGCTCCTGTGTTCCTAATGTTGTTACTAAATGCCTTTGTAATGAAGCTAAAGTGGAAACAGTGTGCCACAGACACTTAGACAGCGTCAGTGGTAGGCCCACGCCTGAATGGTTGAACTAGAATAATACTGTAAATACTGTCAAATAAAACAGAAGCATTACCAATGTTTTCCCTGCTAAAGATACATTGCCTCTTTCAGAAAATTAACCCGTGTCCGTAGAGGTTTATTTCTGAGGACCCACATTTAAGAAATTAATAAACCATTGCAACCCAAAACACAAATCATGACAAAAGAAAATGTATGTACATGTTCCTTAGTACATCGAGCAGGTAAACCAGCCACTTAGAGGAGATGTTATTTAAAATAAACAATGACTCATTTTTTTCATACTCATCTGTAAAATAAAGAGAATGTACATGACTTACATACCAGATTAAGCGTTTTGTAAAATTATCAAAGTCAATTGTCAAATGCTTGAAATGCACATTCACTTGATCCAAATAAAACCTCTTGCAAATCACAAGTGAGTCCTGGCTCAGTCTTTGGGAATGAATGTGTTAACGCTATGTGTTTTGTTCACCAGTCTTTACGGGGTCAGATGAAACTGTCATTTATTTTACTCAAACCAGTTTTGGTGCAAGGTGTACATTTATAATGATTATACCTTGAAGAGAATAGGGCAGGGGAGCACAAGGTAACATAGGAAAGCATTAAATACAAATGCTCAAAGTGAAAGACTGACAGAAAAACATTTCTGTAAAATAAGTTTTTAAAAAAATAACAAAATGAATTGTTAATGTATAACAGATTTTTCCTTCTGTGTCCACAGGTACATAAAATCAAGCACCTGAGCATGCAGACTGTTTCTACAAACATTTGTGAAGAATGGGTCAGCACTCAGGAGCACACTGAATTCAAGCATGGTACTGTGACAGGATGGTACCTGTGCATTCCTGAAATTTGCTCATTACTAAATATTCCAGTCAACTGTTAGTGGTATTATAATAAAGTGGAAGCAGTCGGGAACATCAGCAAATCAGCTACAAAGTGGTAGGCCACATACAATCACAGCACATGCTGAAGCACACAGTGTGCAGAAATTGCCAACTTTCTGCAGGGTCTATAGCTACACATTTCCAAACTTCTTGTGGCCTTCAGATTAGATCAAGAGTCGTGTATAGAGAGCTTCATGGAATAGGTTTTCATGACTGAGCAGCAAACATAAAGTACTAGACTCTAGAGCAGTGGACACTGTTCTCTGCAGGGATTAATTATGAGTCTCTGTCCGGCAAACCAACGGATGAGTCTGAGTTTGGCAGCTCCGGGGGAATGGTAAGGGTGAAGGGGGGGATTTGGATGTGGGATTGATTTCCTTAGTTCTTGTAAAAGGAACTCCCAATGCGTCAGCAGACTAAGACAATGCCATTCTCTCAATGTTGTAGAATCAGTTGCTGATAGCCCCTTCCTGTTTCAACATGATTATGACACAGATTAGTAAATTTAACGAAGATGAAAGGAAATGACCTGCATAGAGTTCTGACCTCAACCCAGTAGAGCCAGTAGCTGACCCCACCAATGCACTTCAAAAGAATGGTAAAAAGAAAATGTCCATTACACTCTCCTAAACCTCATGGGAAGGCTTTCCAGAAGTGATGATGTGATAGTTGAAAAGGGTGGGCCAGTTCCTTGACCCTACAGATGAAAATGTTATATCATTAAAGTTCACGTGTGTAAAGGAAGACATCATAATACTGTTGGTAATATGTTGTACAGTAAAAGTAGAAGCCAAATCCAAAGAGAGAAACACAATAAAACACTACTTTCAGAACTTTCACTACTTTCACTTTTATTAAATAAAGTCTCCTGTGCAACACATTTGTTTTAGGCACACTAGGGGCCTGATCTACTAAGATCCCAATTGGCATGTACTAATTTGCTTGCGCAATCTAGAATTTTGCGTGTGGGGTTGAACCGCGGTTTGCGGGTGATTTACAAAGATTGTTTGCGCAAATTACAACAGGTGCAAAGTCTTGGAGACCGCCCTATTTAAATGAGGGTTTTTTACTGGAGACAATACACTGTAAAAACTGCTCTGGGATAAACCAGCACTAATGGGAACAGCGTGCTGAATGATCCAGACGTGCGGAAATGTAACGTTGGAGAAGTTTTGTCATAGAAGGTATTGCATGACTCATTCATTTATTTATTTTTCATTTTAAAGGTGTGTGTGTGTGTGTGTGTGTGTGTGTGTGTGTGTGTGTGTGTGTGTGTGGGTGTGGGTGTGTAGGTGTGTGTGTGTGTGTGTGGGGGGGGGGGGTAGTAGTTTGATTGAATGACTGTCAGGTACATATAATTTTGTCACACTGTAGCCTAATGTCGGTGCATATTTTGAATCACAATCATCGGGAGTGTTGGGGGGGCTGCATACGTCTTAATTATTTTTTCTTCCGTCACTCCAAAAATGTTCACACCAGGATGAAAAATGCATTCTTTGCATCTCGTTTCATCATTTCCATGTCTCCTAACCGCAGCCATGTGTGAACAGTTACACGTCCAACCCGTTTGCACCTCCTTTTGAGATGTGGTAAATATAGACGCAGTTTCTATGATCAAAATTGCTTTTGAGTTTGATAAATCACTCTGCATTTGCTAAATTAATATATTTACATTTTCTCCTCCACCACATGCACAACTGTGTGTAAACACCCCATATTGCATATTCATTGTGGCAAATGTACTAACTGGATCAGACACGCTATTTTGCACCTTTGAAAGACACAACCCTTAGTGCGCACTGTTAGTAAATCAGTTTGAACATTTTTTGGCGAGTTCAATGACTTTGCACACGTTTTAATGTAACAGAGTCAATTATTTCGCAGCAATGTGGGTATGTATATGATATTGTTTATTGTTATAATTACACAAAATCTGTTCATTTTATTTTCATTTCTTTTGGTTGGTACCTGATATTGTGGGCCTCCAGGTCAGTATGTGTAACTTTTAATTTGAGTCTGTTCTCCAACGAGCAATTTACAGTGTGTCACTGCACGCTATAACCAGAGTTTTCGCGCCTTTGCCTCTTCCCTTTTGTTCCAGATTTCTGTGGGAGAGGTAAGCAGCCGTGCAGTTCATGAAAATTTTTGATTTAGCCTCTGCTAATTTAATTTTTTTACATGAACTGGCTAGTTCAGGCTGTATGAGGTGTTTATAATGTGCTGAAACACATTTCTTTGTCGTTTTGGTTTGTGTAGGAGCTTGTTTTACAGGGGTCACTAACCGGAGGTTTTTGTGTTTTTCTGTCACTTGTCAGGTATGCTGTATTTTGTTTTAATAATTTAATGTATTTGCCCTTTTGTTCTGGATTTCTGTGGGAGAGGAGCTTGTTTTATGGGGGTCACTAACCGGAGGTTTTTGTGTTTTTCTGTCACTTGTCAGGAATGAAAACTCAATAAACGGAGACTGCCACCAAAGACATACGTGCGGGTCTCGTCCTTAAAAAAAAAGGAATGCAACGCAGAGTTCGAGACCACCGGTTACATTAATACACACAAACCTTTAGTAGATCAGGCCATAGGAGATTTGGTTTGTGGTACATTTAAACTTTGTAAACATTAACACACAAGGTTTACAAAACACAAGATGGGTAACACATTACAGGATATGTGTGGGAGTATGATGGATCACCCAGACCCTGATGTTACAATATTATCTCATAGTTTCTAGTGACTACTGGAGGAAATAAAGAATGGAATGATGACCTCCACTAACACTACACCACTAAATACAAGCTGATACAAATACACTTCAAAGAGAAAGAAATTCCCCAAATAAATGTGGTCTTTTTCATTTGTACTGTTTATATAAGGCATAACATTCCAAACACCCACACTGACACAGGTGATCTAAATGTCTTCAGGGACAGCTACTTCTTACCAAGTATTTAAAGCATCCAGTTTGGTACTTTGATAAACACTGCTCCAAAGATTAAGACTACTCTCTGTTATCAGATCAGAACACCACAATGGAGACAGATAACTACTGCTGTATACATTCTGATCAAATCATCCTCCTCAAGTTTTGCATCAGTTTTAGAGCCAAAACCAAACATTTCACAGAGGCTGTAGATTGTTAGGATTGGGTATGCGAGTGCATAAAGTTCTGTCAAGTGTCTGAAAGGCCTGTCCTCCTCAGAAAAATCAGGAGATAGTTTGACTTGTACATGACAGGTCAAACTGTGCTGGTATCTCTAAGTCAGAATCCAGAGGTCTGCCTCTGGAAAGTCTGTTTGTGTTCTTCAAACTGCTTGTAATTCAGCAATCCACCAAACATCGGTCTTTTATGACCTTCAAATCTCTTCCTAATTTGTGCGAGTATGTAGTCGATCACAGCCCTGTGAAGGTCTGGTGGAGCATTCGGCTGTCCCATCACTTGTGTGGTCTTGTCAAAGATATCACTGTGACTTCAGCTTGCTCCACCTTGACATTCTGAAAAAACAGTCTGCAATTCTGGCCAGACTAAACAACATGTCTAGTGTCTTGCTTTGTAGAATCCCAAAGAGCACATCAACAGTGTCGATAATACCAATACAGGAAAAAAGAAAAAAACAGAGGTCTAACTTTTTAACTGCACCCATTGTCCAGATGCACCATGTACAGAGTTCTGGTCAAGTTTGAGTTGAGGAAAAGTTCGACCAGCTCAGTGCAAACAATTCTGCTACAATTCCACTTCAGCTGTCTTTGATTAAACTCATCCAGAAGTTGGTGCATTTGGGAGAAGAAGTGAAAAATGCAAATAATCCACTGAGATTTGCAAAAGCACCTTGCAATCTTTAATCTTGTAAAGCCTGAACCATTAAATCATTGAAAGAAAATTCCAGTTCTTTGAAACTGGAGCCTTTATTGGTCCTTCTGAACAACCAAAAAAACTCTTTTTTTTTTCAAATATCAATTTCCATGTATGAGTTTCAATTTTGTATCATATTTCATACATCAGGTCTCAATGCTCAAATATTATTATTTTTGAACAAACAAAAAAACATATAACATGAACATGCCTAACAAATTGGTAATTCCTTTTCAAAATTGGCAAAGTTCTGCCTCCTGGCAATCTTGTAGTGTCACTGGAAAGGCCTCTGGTGAACAAATTCCTTCCACCTGTTGGATTATCTATCTATTGCATGTAACTAATTGTATACATCAGGTTTTCAAGAAAAAAAAATCACACTGATCATAGAGGGCCTCAGAATTCATGTATTAAATATGATATGTTCGGCGCTATAGGGTTAGTATTTGATACTCCCTTAACATCTCAACTGATTCAAAGCTGATTTACAATTGTAACTCTTCTGTAGATGCAGAACCAACCCTACTAGACCCTGGGTTTGTTTTCTTACCTGTAAAATCCTCAAACTTTAAATATCTCTCCTTTTTCCCCTTTCTTCCTCTTTCAGTCATATACCTGAGGATATATGAGAGCTGAACAGATAACTGGACTCAGTCATCTCATTGACCATAACGGCCAGAAACTTTGTTAAATTTCCTCTTTGATTTGATCCTTTATGACCTCAGCCACTGCATTTATTAGCCCATTCTGAATTTTTCCTGATGTCCCTGAGAAAACTAGGGCTGTGGCAAGATTATGCCTCAAGTCAGCATCATGCTCAGCAAAAAGTGTTGACAAACATGTAGTTGGTTCTATTCAGTGAATCTCTGCATTCATCATGTCCTCTCAAAGATTATTCTTATTTTCCCAAAAAGAGGACACAGTCAATAAGGTGCTTCAGGATGTTCCAGACCCTTCTGTGATCCTCATTGTTAATGTTGATCTCACCTTCCCTCTGCTCCTTCAGCTACAAATCCACCTGACATTCATCCAGTGTTTTCAGACACACTACTCACATTATAAAACACTCACAGCCTCGGTGTTTAAGAGCTGCCTTGGTGTAGCCCTTCAGACCCCAAAAGCTAGAATAATTGTATGTCCATGTCCTGTACTTCAAAATGTCAAAACCTCAAAATGTAAACCTGGTCAGCAAAACAGCTTGTTCTGCTTGGGTCTAACAGTAGCCACTCATAGCTTTCAGTTATCATCTGTGTAATAGTGCACAGAACATTTACTGGCCTTTTTTAGTGAATCTAGTTTGGGTAGGTCTTACTTTCTCTTTTTTTTCTCTTTTTAAAACAGTTTTTCCAGTATATCAGCAATAACTTCTGGTGTAATGGTGAAAGCAGATGTCATTTTCCTTTTGCTTAAATTCACATTACATTTCAGAATTTTATGATGAAAGTTAATAGCATAGGGCATGTTATTGAGCCCAGAGGCCATCATTTAACATCAAAACATAAATGTCACTGGTACTTATTGCAAATCAGATGTGCAGTCTTTCAGCAAAGCTTAGAATTAATAGTAGTCCTGGTCCCACTTAACTGCAATCACCGTGAAGTGTGGAGTGACTTTTTGGATGTAGGATATTGCAGTTCAACCTCAATAAATTTAACCATAAGCAGTTTTGTGGACATTACATTGATGAAACTGACTAAATACTCAAAAAAGACACTTTACACACACTTTTCATTTTTTACTGAGCCAGCAGGGATGTCTCTGTCTGCAAAGACAGCCCACCACTTCTTCATGAATATTTTATTTAGAGTCCTCTGGCCAGTTTTAGTTGCTAACATTGTAGGTAAATATCTCCCTCTACTGACAATTTTGTAGCATGCCATGCTGAATCTCAAAAAGGTAACCATTCAGGCATATGTACTGTACATATAAGTAATAAACTAAAAAAACAAAATCAATACAGACTAACTATGCGTTCCCTGTATGCAGTCATTCATAAATCAATCATTTCATCAATGTTATGTTATTATATTCTCACCTCTGTCTGTTGGTCTGAGTTTAGAGAGCTGACATAATTTGTGTTTATACTAAATTAGTACAAATCCCCCTCATTTCCCACTCAGAAAGAAAAACTCTTTTTTAAAACTCCTACAATAATATAATATTTTACATATGTGTTCCTGCAAAATATTTTAAAATGTCCTACACAGTGTACTAATCAGTAAGTAGTAATTGTAGGTAGTCACATACACAATACTGAAGCATAGCTTAGACAGTCATGTTGTGAAAAATTATTATAATATTATTATTATTTTCACAAGTTTATGGTTCCCTGATTGTTTCTAAGGACATTTCCTTAAAAATGCTATGTCTTCAGATAATAATCATATTAAGCCGTAATATTATTGGACTGGACTTGGAGTTGCTGAGGAGTATTCATCACATGAGGGCTAAAAAGAAAAGGACTACAGACACATCACCTCTGACACATCAGATTCCATACTTGCTACTTTTTTTTTTTGTACTAGTGTCATTTTAAAACATTTCTCTTACGGGTGTGCATGTATGGATGGATGAATGTACAATTTTATATGAATGCTGTGGGCTTTTGTGGATGCACTAATACATACATATACATACACAAAATGAGTGAATTGAATTGAATTGAATTGAATTGAATTGAACTGAACTGAATTGAATTGAATTGAATTGAACTGGAATTTGCATAGAGGGAAATAGAGATACAGTCTATCAAAGTAAATTCAATGAATTTTAATACGTAGCATATAAAGTGTAGCCTAATGTATAAAATATGAACCAGTTATGATCCTTGGTTCTAACAAGTTTCTTGCAGCATAACATTAATTCAATCTGCAGAGGCTCCTTTATGGATCAGGTGAACAAGTTCAAGTAATTTTAACTGTAACCACAAGTAAGTGATACATAATGAAGTAAAACACGCACGTTGGATCACCACATGACTAATATTATATGTGAATACACTATATCAGTATGAGTAATTTCTTTTTTTTATGATGAAGAATGAGGATTTAACTCAATGAGCCACTTGTGTCATTGTTAAACTTCTGACACGAGTACCTGCTACAGTGATGAGGTTGGTATCCCTGCGCGCCTAGTGCAGAAGCACTTTGTTTTGCTGTAAGAAATTATTAGGAAGTAATGTAGGCCCATGGTTATTAAATGTGTGCAATTATTTAAAAAAAATTCCCGCTTAGTGGTTCTTGTTTGGTAATGCCATGGTTGTAAAGAGGATGTCCAAAGCAGCGGAAGGATATGGGATATAGCACTTAGAACGGGGCGTAGTACACCCGGCGTCTCAGGATTCCAATAAGATTTCCGGGCAACTCTGCTACACCGGGGTATAATCTCAGCAGATTTGCAGATACATTTTGCAACAGATCTCGATTACTTTTAAAGTAGCACTGCAAGTAAAGTGTAACATTAGACACCTTTTCATCTACGTGGAGCTTGAAAAGTAAAAAGGATAATGGTGAGTATAGGATGGCTAACGTTAACGTGTGTAGCTTAGCTCGTTTTAGCTAACTAGTTAAGGCTACTGCTAGCGCCGTTTTCACTGCTTTTGCACCTTTGAATTGTAGCATTCACGCAGTCTTGATCCAATAGTTCGCATTATTCATATACATTTAAGAGTCATCGTAATTCGAAAAAAAAGTCTATGTAAAACTAACGTCAGGGGAGCTAATATTAGCTTGCTGACACGGTTTATCAACTGAAATCTGCAGAATGCTCCGCTGTTGCGTGACTCGTGAAATAATCTGCAGTCATGTTATGGTTAAACTGTAAATTTCGACTCATAATTTTCCGTGTTTTTAATATTTAATCAAGAAAAGTGGTTTTGTGCTAATGAAACAGTCAGCTGCGTAGCATTGACCTCGCATTATGAGAGGATCCAGTCCCGAACAGGGATCTTTTTTCTGCTGTTATGTGAAATCACCCGTTTAAGTCCATTTGCGAGTGTTAGTACTTAAGTCACATTCGTTACATTCCATTTGGTTGAATCGACATTTGTAGTGGGTTTTTTTTTATCATTAGCTTTGTGTTGAGAGTGGGCGTGGTGAGGTGTAAAAATAGATCTTCCGGTGTTAATGTGGACTCCTGGTTAACGCTGCAAGACAAATATCTAAAGTCTTTTATCTGACATCGCACATAACAGGTTTGTGCAGTATTGGTTCCACATGCAGGGACATCATCGGATTGTTTTGAATCTAGGGTGACATGCGCAACAAGCGGAAAAGGTTGTAATCTTCGCCAAATGCGATTACATAACTTGACAGGTAGTAGTATGTTGCTAACCCTTAGCAACAACTGTTTCTCAGATGGTACGTGGGGTTTCTGGTGGTGACGATGCAACATTCTGGACTATGTATTCTTGCAGAGACACCATGACAGCATCTCCTTACGTATTGCGCCATAACGTTGAACCGCATTCTGCTCATGCTGAATGATCCTCTTTGCCACCCCTCCTTCCGCGCCTCCCCGCATTGAACCAAACCATGCTTGGTGCAGTAGGCTGTCAGGACCCGCAATGCACCCTCCAAAATGGGAACTAAATGTATCACAAAGCCATGTTGTGACACCACTTGCTGAATTTCTGTATTGTCTGTCAAGCTTCCTTCATCTGTCTGTTCCTTCCTTTGTTGCATTAAATTCGACATGTCTGTAAAAGAGATTGCCATCTGCCAAGTGAGAGAACTTGGAATATTGCACAGTATCATATCCAGCAACATGCAGCTCAGACAAAATTTGTAAGCTTTAATGGTAAAAGAAACTCCTCGTAGCTAACTGTTTCAGCATGAGAATATGTCATTATCTCCTGTTTACCAATGAGTTGGAAGCTATTGATACTTTTTTGCGAAATGCTTCTCAGAGCACTAGTAGAAATCCTTATGACACACAACTGTGCTGTGCTCTGATCCAGACACTGCTTGCTTCAGCACCAGCGTATTTGTTGACAGTGGGCAGAATGGATACTCTGCAGTTGCTCCCCTCTTTTTATCCCCCACTCCCCCAACCTCAGCAGTCAGTGACTCATTGAATCTGACTCGAAGAGCACATGGCGTTACCACCCTGAGGTACAAAAAAGTGAGATTTAAAGGCTTCAGTTTTAAGGGGCTTTGAGAAAAGAAGTTAGTCTTCACCTGCAGAACAAAACCACAGGGAACAGTAGAAGTACATTTTACGAGAACTTTATCCTGTAACTCTGTATGACATGAGTTATTTTTAGTTGAACCTATAATCCTATCTGTTCCCAAATAAACAATAATAAAACTAACATAACCTCATCCACTAGCTAACATTAAAACTGTTTTATTGGGGACTTCTAGGATTTATGTGCAGCCAATGATTTCCTGTTATCTGTCATTTTACCAGTTGCTCCCCAATCTTGACAATGTGAGAGAGTTCAGACAGACAAAAACAGCCATCACTGTCAAGCAACAGTTGGCACAGGGGTTAGTCTGTGATAATGAACCAGGCTTCACATCTGTTCAGTAAAAACATAAAAAGAGCTGGTTAGTTGCAGTGATATTCAGTGTGCTACATTGGCGACCCTGTTCGTGTCTCACTAATTATAGCATGTGTGTGTATTTCTGGCTGTGGAGTATTTATACTTGTCCCTCATCACACTTTCTCAGCCTGAAGTGGGCATGTGGAGTGACTTAGACAGGTCTGGTAAGACCTCACGAGGATGGCAGAATGACATCTCAGACTGAGATAAAAAGACAAATTGCTGTGTGAACACAGCCCCTCATGTCATGTTCTGTTGCTTTAACCAGTTTTACAACAGCAGTGAAGATAACATTGACTTTCAGATCTGTCTGGAACATGGCTTTAATAATATAAATAAATAGGCTGATAAAAATGTTCTAGTGTCTAGACACATTGTAAGTCCATTTAGTCTATGATTCACCTCCAGTAACTGGTCCAGCCTTGATTTCTTATTAATGATAGCTCTAAAAGATTAAAACACTCAGGAGAAAAACCATACAAAATTGAGCACTCCTGATTTTGATTTGAGCAGGGTTACCTGCTTTGTGTTTGGATAGTTTTTGAGTAGGGTCCAGCTGTCTGATATTACTCCCTGGTTTTATTGAATATGTTTATAGTGCTTTTACATATTCACAGATTTGTTTATGTTGGTTACACTGTGTAGTCAACAACAGATGTTCCACAGCAGGGTTAGGGTTGGGACAGTGTAAAGTGATTTCTAACCATTTTGACGTGAAGCCAAACAACACTCTGAACCGGTTTACGAAGTGTGTCGGATATTCCACTGGTAGAAATGTGGCTGAATGAGAGTGTAGCGACTCCAGTCCACCACGTAGTGCTAAACCTCCTTAACCTGGTTTGAAACTGCCGGTAAATGACAAATGTATGAGAAGAAGCAGCAGGTGTGAAGTAGTGCAGGCACAGTTCGAATAAGGTGTGGACACTGATCTGGCTGTGCAAGGCTAAAACAAGGCCTTAATTAGTTTTGACATGAATTAATTAATTAATAAAGTAAATACAAAAAATGTTATGGTAGGAAACATGAAATAATGTTATTTCCAGTGTAATATCTCAAACGGTCAAAGGTAACTTACCAATCATTATTTTTTACTTATCTCCTGGCTCGTTATCCTAATTTTGTCTGATTTATAGTGTAGTATGTTATCTCAACATTTGGGAGGTTCGTATTGTCGCATATTTAGTTATATAATGCAGAGCAAAGTTGTGCAGTAACCAAATAGTAATTTAGGTTTAGCTTCTTAATACTGGTCACCTTCTGAAAGCAAGATAATTGTATCAAGTTATGTTTATCTGTCAGTACCTTCCAGTAAAATCGCCTAAAATCATTCCCAAAATGCAGCTAAATTTGCAGTTTACCCCTGGTGCTGCTGTTAAGACATTGGAGTTAAACCACAGATTTTCTGTTCTTTAAATCATTGCATTACATCCATATGCACACCCAAGTATATTAATATTTCATCTCATGTCTTACAGGCTGATCAGCTGACTGAGGAGCAGATTGCTGGTAAGTGCACAGCTTAACCATCTTCACAACCAAATTCAAGAACCTGTGAAGTCAACCAAACCAGGGGTAGATGTACAGTTGGTAGTTGATTCTTTGGTAGTCCTGATCATGTCCTACCTCACACCACTGTTTCTCTCAGGTTTAAATCAGATGCAGTGATTTGGTTAAAATTTAAATTACTGAGACTATGGGTCAGGAGCATTAGGATAAATAATAATAAAAATACATAGGAGTATTTAGAGGGGGGGTAGGTGAGGGTTCATTAATGTAGCATCTCACTTTTTAATGCCTAGAAAATAATGGAGAAAGGCAGAGCTGTCAACACGTCTTTCTTTCAAACCAAACCATTTTTTTCACCAAATTGGCTGCACTTTGTCAGCTATGTGTTGAAGTCATGCCTTTGGTCTTCCGTCTGTTGTCATGTCTACCTGTCGTGTCTGTGTGTGTGCATAATTTAATGATTCAAGTTGTCACTTTACTGACTCCTGCTGCAAAGGAAAGTTGATGAAGCTAAGCTAACATCAGTAAATAGTACCTTGTGTACAACATTTGTGGAGGCCAGGGTGATATGCAGTGCTTTGATGGCTCTTGTTTTTCCTCCTAGTGTCTGAAAGGCCATTCATTGACCAATATTAACACTTAAAATGTAGTTTTTTCCTGACTATGTGAAAAGCTGACTGTTAAGTGTCTGATTTTTGGGTGGTTGTTTGTACTTTATTTTTGTAACATGCAGAGTTCAAGGAGGCATTCTCGCTGTTTGACAAGGATGGTGATGGTACCATCACTACCAAGGAGCTTGGGACTGTGATGCGCTCTCTGGGACAGAACCCAACTGAGGCTGAGCTGCAGGACATGATCAACGAGGTGGATGCTGATGGTGAGGTGGAAAAACAAGAAAATTAAAAATGAATTTCTATGTTTACACATATAGGAAATATGTCATTTTCAAGGTACTGCTGCAGAGAATTGCCCAAAAAATGGCAAGGCAAATGAACAATGGCATTCTTAATGGAATAAACACAGGGATGTAGTGTAAACTTGGTCTTTTCAACACATTTGAAAGAGGAAAATGTAAAGTTTTGCTGCAAGTGCACATGGTGGTGATGTTGAGCAGATTTGAACATTATTAGTGAACATACATGTACCTATTTTTATTTATCGAATGACATGCAGACTTCCTCCATCTACCAGATTATTTCTGTCCAGTTACATATTTGACAGAATGTGTTTACTGGCTAAACTAAGATAAGATGTAAGGTATTTTTGTACCTGCAGCCGATAGTAAAATAGAAATAAAGAGATGCAGTACACAAGGTAAAAAAAAAGCCATGTCTCAATATAAATGTGTGTATATAAAACAGTGGCATGTACAAACAATTGACAGTGTTGCAGATGTGGATAAGGTGCATATACAGTGTTCAGTGTTTTTCCTTGTTGTCCTTAATGCCTGCTCATGTGTCTGTTCAATTGATGTGACCACATTTTGTCAGTTTTTTAGTATGATTGCTTGTTGACAAATTCCAACCCTTACACTCCCTTTTCTCTCTGTATAGGCAATGGTACTATTGACTTCCCTGAGTTCTTGACCATGATGGCTAGGAAGATGAAAGATACAGACAGCGAGGAGGAGATCAGAGAAGCCTTCAGAGTCTTCGACAAGGTACGTGAGAAGTAAAGCTCTACGTTTGCCTTCAGAAGTACCTAATCGAAGGCAAACTGCTTTTGAGAAGAAAAGGTAATTTTTTTCCATCACAAATGAGCTTTGGCTTGAAACACTGAACAAACGCTGTCCTCCCCTGCAGGACGGCAATGGTTACATCAGTGCAGCAGAATTACGGCACGTTATGACCAACCTCGGGGAGAAGCTCACTGATGAGGAGGTGGATGAAATGATCCGCGAAGCTGACATCGACGGCGATGGGCAGGTCAACTATGAAGGTGAGATGTTCTTTTTATTTTCTACAACATGTATTTGTCATTTTAGAGCAGTAGAAACAACCTTTCAGCTGCTCGAAATTCTAACCCTCTGCTCATATTCTCACTGTCATGTTTAGCTTGTGTTAGTACTTCCAGAGACAAAACTAACTGGCACAGTCAGTTTCATTCATCATTAAAGAGTTTTTCTTCTTTTTTGCAGAGTTTGTCCAGATGATGACTGCCAAGTGAAGGGAGCGTTGACATTTCTCTCAATGTTGCTTGTCCTCTTAAGATTATTGTCTTTAAGAACAAAAAGGAACAATTAAAAAAAAAATCATGAAACTCCCCCCTAAAATTATATAATTGTAGAACTTTGCAATATGTGCTTTGATACATCCAACTACTTCTAAGGTATCTGTCTAGCAAACACCAACAGAATAATCCCTAGAGAAGTTAACGGACCAAGCTTTAAGAGGGCTGAAGCCCCGTACTTCAGACCAAGAGTCTGCTGAGTCACCCAGCATCTGATTAATTTAGAGGAAAGAGCAACACTGAAAAGGCAGAGGGATAGGAACCCATGCCACAGTTCGTATAGAGAAGTTGGCTATTTAATTCTTTCCACTATGTTTCAACAAAGAAAATTGACTCTCTTGCACCAGTGGCAGTTGTGATTCTCTTCATACTAAATTGGGTTCTAGTACTCTTCTTGCATGCACCCTTTCTGTGGCGGTCTCTTGTCACAACAAGGTGGCTCTGATCCCATCAGAGGTAGTGGTCAGATTGTGTACACACTGGAGGTATATACATCACTATATAGCTATATATCTGTAAAAATTTGTGTAACTATTGAGTGTTGCAAGAGCAAATAGTTGCAATGTAGGGTGTTCGTTGGTGCTCAGATGGAAATGAGCATTCTTAAACCTTGAAGAGTTTGGACAAGAATGAGACGGAAAAAGTACAAAAGGTTTTTTTTTTTCTTTTTTCCCCCTACGGGATGTTATTTCGTCTTGTTTTGAGTCGTGGGCTTAACAATGCCTGGAGCACTGACTGGAGGCAGTAGTGTGCTGTATTGTTTCAGGGTGATTGTTGTGAAAACACACTCAAGGACTGCGGTTAATACATTTGTTCTGCAAACAGATAACCTGATGATACAATATTGATGTAATGCTTTATAAATGTGTTCTCAAATATTAATGTATTGATGACAAACTTTGGTCACCAAATATATCTCTATATATTAGTGTATCGTAAAGTTTGCATTGCCTATTGTTGTAGTAAATGACCTGTGACCTGTTTTCTCTTTGGTTTTAAAATGTGCCATAATACTCTCAAACGCCTCAACCTTCTTGCAAGACTTGTAGTTAATTAGAATATGATAAAAGTACTTAATATAACAACATTAAAATACATGCAGTTGAACATATTTGCACTTTGGTATGAACTATATGGATATTAAAAAGGTTTTGTTCTAAAAAGAAAAGAAACCAAATTTCACTGTTGCTGCTGCTATAACTACTCATGTTTTACTCATTTTTCGTCTTTGTTGGTGTCTGATCTTCAGTTTCTAGTCCGGTGATTCAATTTTCAATCTGCTTGCTGTTTTACTCAGAAAACATATACTGTATATTCACAAATACTACTTGTGGTGGATGGTTTATTTGGGTTAAGAATTAAGATGGGGTTGTAGCACAGAATTGAGCTTTAGATGCAAAATCAGCTTCAGTGGTAAGATTTTGACCAGTTGGTTAAATTCAAGGAGCAGGTTAGTGGGGGTATATTAGGATTCCTCATTAAACTTAAATACTGCTATGTTTGAGGTGTTTTAATTGGTTACCTTTAATCTATATGCCAGGAGGTAAATGGTTATGGACTGTTAAGTTATGAAGGTATTAAACTGTAAAGATGTGATATATTTTCCATAAATCAATAAATTGACTGAGCTTTACTTCACCTGTATTTCCCTGTCATGTTTGATCAAATGTGCATGTTTGATGCTGTTGATTTAAAGGAATGACTGAAAAATAAATTGTTGGTTCTACTTAACACTTACTAGTATTATTATTAGCTGGTATGAGTGTGTGTCCTCTCCCTGCCAGTGTCCCTGAGCCAGAAATGCTAATCCCATCCAGAAGCAGACAGTCTCTGATTGGGTCAGGGCAGGTCACCCCAGCCGTTCAATGGAGAAACTAACCCAGGCACAGACTATTTTTAGTGGCTCATGGGATTGCTGCAGGAGCATTTTGTAATCCAGGTCAGGTACTGTCGTGACCTCTAACCCCAAGAGTCCAAATTCAGACGAGAAGCATTTTCATCTCCAGCAATGGACGAGATCAAGAGCCAATGAGATGAAGTGTTATGTGGAGCAGGTAGATGTCGTGGGGAGTGTGTCCACATGCTAATCTGGTTGCTGCAGTTAAGTAGATAAAGTAAACGAATTAGGAACTAGGAGCACACTCAGCAGGACAATAAAAGCTGCACTGTCACAGGCAGGTGTGATTATCCCTGGGTTTGTATAATGATGGAACAGTGGGAGGCTCATGCAACACATACACAAAGTAAGTGGTTTCATCAGGTGCATTTTAAATGGACTATAAACCAGATAGGAGAATGTGTGGTTTTTGCTAATAACCAGAATTAACTTTTATTTACTATAAGATTTTTTTTTTTTTTTTACAAGACCATGAATCTGCACCTATATATCTAATTAAAGATGAGAAAATTACACATCATCATGAATTTTTACTTTAGTAAAAGTGGCAGTGTCAAGTCATAATGTACGAATATTCTACTGCTGCTCTTCCCAAACTTAGGTTTGCAACCCAAAATGGGTCACAGAGCTGTTTCATTGGGTTGTCAAGTGGCGGAGTCAAACACATAAGGATATGAAATCATCCTGAGACCCAGCAATGCAATTTTGTTCTCCATAGGGGATGAAAGATTCACAGCTTTATTTAAAAAAACACAATCACTGTCAAGTGCAAAGGACATTTCATTAAAATTATAAAACACTAATCTGACAAAAAAAACAAAACTGTTGCATCATGCTGTGTCCAGTCAAGGCTATTAGTATTATAATTATTTTATTTTACTATTATAATGATAAGAATTATTAGCATTATTAATATTTTTTTTTATGACAATTATTTCATGTAAAAAAAACTTATCCTTTCCTGGGTCTCGGGAGGATATGCAAGTTTTTTTTATATATGTATAAAAATTTGAGTGTTAGTGTTCTATGGATGGTTTTATGAAGAACAACATGAAAACAATATACAAGACATTTCCTCTGTTGGAGGCAGTTGTCGACTTTACCTTTATATCAGTAATTGACGTTCCAACAAATTGTACTAAATTCAAGTAAAAGTCATGCTTTCAAAACCTTAAGCAAAAGTCCATGAGTATTAGTATAAAGTTAATAAAAGCTAAAGTGTAGAATGATCCTTTTCAGTCTAGTGTATAGATATATTTGTATTATAATTACAATTGCTGTGGTATACACCGTTGGCCATAAAGTTATAATAAAATATTTTTATCTCTTCTCATGAAATAATCCTGATCAAGTGTTTCGTTCTTGATCGATAAAGTGTAACTGGGACTCAATATGTAATGATTGTACCTGGTTACTGATGTGTATAAATAGGTATAAAAAGAGAAAAGTGTCTAAAAACAAAATAATTCCAACTTTATGGCCAACAGTGTAATTACTGTACTGATGGAATATACTGTTAGGCAGCTTCATTTATTGGTTGTTTTGTATTATATGTATATAATATCAATCTCTAAAGTGTCTAATTGGTGACTGAAATTATTGCAGTAAATATACTGACGTCCAATGGAAATATTCAAGTACAATTAACTTCAAATTTGTGCTGAAGTACCTCAAGTTGAGCACATGTCCGTAAATGCTCCTACAAACACGATATGGAGGAAAAGAATGTGTTCATAATGTGGACACTAGGGGGCAGTGTGCCTTTAGATGACAACCCAACCAGCACCATGAAGTGTAGGACAAGTGCAGCTTGTTTGGCCTGTCTCACACACAGGAAGGAGATAAGACAGTCTAACTGAAAACAGCTGAACACACACATTATCTAACAAGCTTTTGCTCTTTTAGTTAACCACGACTGGAAGTATCTTGTTTCAGACAACAGGCTCTTCTTGAAATACAGAGCAGAATGCATATGTACAGTGTATGTGAGTGAATACGGGTGTGGATGTGTGCATAGATTCTATAGTAAGTGTGTGTTTGCTCAGTGCACCACACCCACGGCCCATAAACGATTCTTTTATTCCTTCTGCCATCAGGCTTTTAAATGCCAGTGACAGTGTGTAGTATAGGGTGTACACTGTTCATTTACATGTGTTATTTTTTAGGTTTTAAAATCTATTTTATCTGTTTATTGCTACTGCTGTACTTTATGGCTGGACCCTTCAGCTGTCCTGTTCATTGATGGATCTGTGTGTTTTGTGGAATGTGTCTAGTGTCTAATGTCCTGTCCTTTGCATGTCTGCAAACGGAATTGCCCCTTGGGGATAAATCAAGTGATCCAAATTTGAATTTGAATCTGAATCTATTTGTGCACACATCACAGTGTAACCTAATCTCTCTTTTACTCAAGCATCTATTTCCATTGGAGTGGGCTGTATGGAGTGTAAACAACTACAAAAACTGTACTGTGCAACGCAAAATCATTCATGAGGGGTCAGACTGGGTATTTCTCGATGTGCGTGAATGTGTATTTTTCTACTGTTCTTCGATCAGTGAAATGCTTATGCACAACTTGGTCTTGACCAAGTCGATACAAGACAGCATCTCCTAGTTACGTAAGCACCGTCTTACACGCATCTGTGGCTCCTGATTTTAGTCAGCGTCGTGTGGTTATTGGTGTCATTTGTCACTTTGCATCAGACAAACCTGCTTTTAGGAAGAAGATATGATGTCCTGTACACTCTATCATCTTCCTCACCTCAGACAAATTGTATGACGTTGTATGACTAAAACCAAATCTTGGAAAGGCTTTTCCTATCTTTTCTGTTGGGGCAAAAAAAGCAATTTCTCTTTTAATTAACTCATAAAGACCCAGTGCTACTTTTATGGCTGTTCTTAGATGTTTTTTTTTTCTATATATTTAACATTTCCTAAGTGATTTAACACCATTTCTTACAAAATAATCCTCTATATTTTACATTTTTCCAGTGAAAATCAGGTATTTTCCAATATTTAATGTACTGATCAGAAAAAAATAGTGGACCACCCCTTTCTTTCTTCAATTTCTTGGTCATTTTAATGCCTGGTACAACTAAAGGTAAATTTGTGTGGATAAATATTAGGATAACAAAAAAAAATAGCTCTTAAGAATTTAATTTAAGAGCTGATATCTAGCCATTTTCCATGTTTTCTTGATAAAAACCAAAATCACTTAAGTTCTTACATCAATAGCTATGGCATTGTACTGACAAAAACAGTGCTTTTAGGCATTCCGTGTTTTCTTTTCTGTCTGTTTTAGTCACATGATACACACAGGAGTTAGAACTTGATTGCATAACCATTGTTTTTGATGACTTTTGATAGTCTAATAGTTTTTTTCCGCAACTGTATGGATGTTCTTAAAAGCTTTTTATTGTATCAAAAAAAGAGAAAACTGAAGAAAAGTGACTTTTTTTAGTAAAATATATCATTAACTGAACATAAAACAACCATCTCCATCCAACTCCATGGGTTTTACTGGTGAATCAACGTTGTAGAAGATGACAGTGTTTCCATGTTCACTACGGAGCCTCTGAACGTCCAAATGGGTCATATCTGGAGACCATGAAAAGATCCATCCATCCATCCATTCTCTTCCGCTTATCCGGGGCCGGGTCGCGGGGGTAACAGTCTAAGCAGGGATGCCCAGACTTCCCTCTCTCTAGACACCTCCTCCAGCTCTTCCGGGGGGATCCCGAGGCGTTCCCAGGCCAGCCGAGAGACATAGTCTCTCCAACGTGTCCTAGGTCTTCCCCGAGGTCTCCCCCCGGTGGGATATGCCCGGAACACCTCCCCAGGGAGGCATCCAGGAGGCATCCGAAACAGATGCCCGAGCCACCTCAGCTGGCCCCTCTCGACGCGGAGGAGCAGCGGCTCTACTCCAAGCTCCTCCCTGGTGACTGAGCTCCTCACCCTATCCCTAAGGGTGCGCCCAGCCACCCGACGGAGGAAACTCATTTCGACCGCTTGTATCCGGGATCTTGTCCTTTCGGTCATGACCCAAAGCTCATGACCATAGGTGAGGGTAGGAACGTAGATTGACCGGTAAATTGAGAGCTTCGCCTCTCGGCTCAGCTCCTTCTACCATGAAAAGATAAATAACTGTATTTTACATCAATTATTTCCATGCATTGTTAGGATTAGTGGATCAACTAGTCTTAAACATGTTTGATCAGCGGACGGTATTGGTCAGTGGTGGATGTTTGGGTCTTTATGGGTTAAGAGCTTCTTTCTACGCTCTTAAGTCTTTAGCTGGATTTCTGCCCAACAGGTCACACTCACCCTGATCTGCACTGAACTCTTGCCCTGTGGATGACTGTCTGCCAACTGAAAACCATCTGATTAACAAACACTGTGAGATAATGAGCCAGTAATTGGATGGAGCACCAACATTTTCATTGTCATACTATTTTTATATGTGTGCAACAAACCTGCTACGCCCAGCTTTATTTATATAGAATGTTGATGCAAATGTGCAACCCAAAGTGCTTTACAAAATAGAATTAAACAGCCACAAATTAAAATTCAACAAAATGAAGAATTACAATGAAACCGCAATGTTGAAAAATGATAAAATGATTGGAATAAATATGTATTTGTAGTGGTGGCCAAAGTAATTGGAACACCTGACAGATCTGAAAATACTGACATTTTTTGCCTCCAAAACATGATTTCATATCATCATGTTCATGAAGATGGTTGCTCCGAGCAGAACAAATATCAGTGAATTCTACCGTTTTTATCCACTTTTAACTTTAATATGTACATAATAAGCAGGATGGTCTTTACACATACAACAGAATCACACAGCTGTATCATAAGACTCTTGTATCATCAGTTTAACCTTCATCACACTTAATGAATACACAAGTAATTTGGCTTCTTCTGTGAAGGAACATGATTGTGTGACATTGACGGTGAAATAGATGTAGCTTGTTTTTCATAGGAAAATGATCTAAATCTTCTTATGATGGCTCTACTCTATGGTTCACAGAGCATAGTGATGACTTTGTAGATATTTCATTCATTTGATCTATAAAACAGATGAAACCTCAACATGAAGGACAACATCATAACAAATAAAACATAAAAAAAAATAATAGCAATATAATAGAATATAATAATCCAAGTGGAAGTTCTGCTCTGTCAAAAATAACAACAAAACCTTATTGTAAAGTAAAATTTATGACCCCCTTTTGGTCAGTTTTCTTTTTGTTGTGGACATGTGCAGATTGTTTTTAGCAATAAAGTTTTATGAACACAAAAACCTAAAGTGTGTTGGAGTGGTTGGCTGATGGATAAAGATACTTATTTTATTAAGGTGTATTATGGTTTAATTATTCCTATTTATGTAAATTCATTATGAGAGGTCTGATTTGAGTCAGTTTCTGATTGTTGCGTCTCCTTTATTTAAGCCATTTTATTCATGGAACTGTGGTGTGAACCCTGCTGGCAAATTTATATTAAAAAAAAAAAAAATCAGTCAATCATCCTCCCTCACTTTATAACTGTATGCCAATGCCAAGACATCACAAAACCAGGATTTTTTTATTTTCTTTTACAACAACTTTATACATATCCACACTATGACTATATTTAAGCCTGCTCTTCCAATGCTTTAAAGACTTTTTTTTTTTTTTTTTTTTTGGTATTTCATATGGAGACAAAAGGAGGCAGAGTCTAACTTAGAGTCTAACATGTCTCTGTGGTCAATAACTGAACTCAGACCAGGGGCAGTGTGGTTTTTAGTCATAACCACCATAATGACCATAATGAACGCTTTGTTCATTTTCTCTGGGAATTTCTGAAGAACACAGATTTGCTCAAGTTTACTAGAAACCAAGACCACTGCAGTGACGAAACAATAAAATGAAACATTTTTCACTATTTGAACACTGATGACAGATACAGTCCAACTATTCATGGTCAGTGTGAGCTCAGGTGGACCATTAGTACAGTATGCACTGTATCATCCCACAGCAAAGATTACAAAACATAACAATATATTTGGTTGTGTATAAAAATGTTGGTCCTTTGTTGCATAGTGAGAGGTTCATAGTCGGACATCAACAAAATGTCAGCGTATAAAGACTGGTTTAAGGTTAAGTTAGAGTGAAGCTGCAAAGTTATATAGAATAGAATAGGGTAAGAATAGAGTACAATCTTTGCAAAATTTTCCCTTTTCCCAAAGATAAGCTGTTCATTCTTATACACCACGTTAACTTTGGAGGTTTTACTAAACTTATAAATACCATTTGTGTAATAGACAATGTACTGCATGTATTTGGATAAAAGTGACGTTGTTCTACATTGCATTTGTATATATAAGTTATTTATTATGAAAAATGTTTGCTATAACTGTGTAACAGCAGAACAGGAAAGAGAAAAACTAAAGATCAGGCTCTCAGGTTGTATGACCCTATGCTCACATTAGCTGATGTTCTGTGATTCTGCGCTCGGGTTGGCTGGTGTTCTGTGACGCTATGTTCTCATTGGCTGATGATCTGTGACACTGTGCTGTCATTGGCTGGTGTTCTGTGATGCTGCACACTGATTGGTTGACGTTCTGTGACACTGCGCTCTCATTGGCTGACGTTCTGTGACACTACGCTCTGATTGGTTGATGTTCTGTGACACTGCGCGCTCATTGGTTGACGTTCTGTGATGCTTCGCTCTGATTGGCTGACGTTCTGTAACGCTATGCTCTCATTGGCTGATGTTCTGTGACGCTATGTTCTCATTGGCTGACATTCTGAGACACTGTGCTCTCATTGACTGACGTTCTGTGACACTACGCTCTGATTGGTTGATGTTCTGTGACGCTGCGCTCTCATTGGCTGGTGTTCTGTGACGCTACGCTCTTATTGGCTGGTGTTCCGTGACGCTGCGCTCTCATTGGCTGATGTTCTGTGACGCTCCGCTTTGATTAGCTGGTGTTCCGTGACGCTGCACTCTCATAGGCTGACGTTCTGTGATGCTGTGCTCTCATTGGCTGATGTTCTGTGATGCTGCGCTCTGATATGCTGGTGTTCTGTGACGCTGCGCTCTCATTGGCTGACGTTCTCTGATGCTGTGCTCTCATTGGCTGATGTTCTGTGACGCTGTGCTCTCATTGGCTGGCATTCTGTGACGCTGTGCTCTCATTGGCTGGCGTTCTGTGACGCTGTGCTCTCATTGGCTGGCATTCTGTGATGCTGTGCACTCATTGGCTGACGTTCTGTGACGTTCCACTCTCACTGGCTGGCGTTCTGTGACGCTGTGCTCTCACTGGCTGACATTCTGTAACGCTGCACTCTCATTGGCTGGCGTTCTGCGACACTGCGTTCTCATTGGCTGTCGTTTTGTGACAGTGCGCTCTCATTGGCTGATGTTCTGTGATGCTCCTCTCTCACTGGCTGGCATTCTGTGACGCTACGCTCTTATTGGCTGGCGTTCTGTGATGCTGCACTCTCACTGGCTGGCGTTCCATGACGCTGCGTTCTCTTTGGCTGGTGTTCTGATACAGTGTGCTCTCATTGGCTGACATTCTGTGACACTCCACTCTCATTGGCTGGCTTTCTGTGACGCTGCGCTGTCATTGGCTGGTGTTCTTATAGTGGATAATTTTTTGGGCTGTTGCACCTCTGGGCCACCACATTCATGCATTCAGAGCTCTTCCTTCTAAATATTAATTACTGTATGTAAATGTTATTTAACAGTCATTGACATGAGGAGAAGTGTGCATTATAAATGTGGTGGATGGATAATTATTACCTTATTCAGAATGCATCTCTTCCTCACAGCCCCCAGTGAGTCCAGTTTCCTTCCAATCACATGAAAAAGCACAGTTTCCACCTGTGATAATATCATCATATTTTTAAGTTGAGTCATATCAAAAGCATTTTCCAGTAACAGCCTGGGTTATAAAAACCTAATGTTATTTAAAGATAAAGATAATGTACTATGACCACTGTTTAGATCAAATAAAATTATGGTTGAGTCATCCCTGTAAAACCATGCACGTAAGTCAGTAACAGAAGTGATGTGGGACACTCAGAATGAAAAGAAAACCCTCACATTACCTTAAACGGCTGGGTCACAGAAGTCTATTAGTTTATCAATACATCAATAAGGTGCTTGGAAACAGAAAATTCAGTTACACTTTTTTTTTTTTTTTTTTTTTTTTGAGTAAAGCTGTGAAACTCTGGTCCCCTACAGAGGACAACAATGCTTTGCTGGGTCTCAAGAGGATGGAAAAAATGGTGAAAAATTGCATTACGGTAAAATTACACTGCAATGGTAAACAAAAGACAGACTAATAGGGGATTATAAGAGGTGGGGTGAATAATGGATCCTGTGTTCTGTGATCCACCTGTCATGGGGGGAGCTTACATAAAGTCTGTTTGAAGTGTTACTGCGAAAACACATTAGATCACACATAGTCAAACACTGTAATAACAAATGGGTACATAAAAAAAAAAGAAAAAAAGCTACAATATAAGTTCATCTGTGAAATGTTCAGGTTTTCATCTGATACATTCAGTAGAGAGAGAATGTCAAACAAAAAATGACCTCTGGCTCAGCCTGAACCCAGGCCACTGTGATAAGACCTTAGTCTGTGTGGAATGTGCTCTATTAGATGAACTACTGAAGTATCCCATAATAACAGTCTAAGTTCACACTTCCATATTTTTACACAGCAGTTAATACATATATAACATAATCACCTGGTGTTCCCAGTCCCTACAGACAAGTATGGTCCAGTATCTGTTAGTACTAGCTGTCTCTTTGGACACATTTTGTAAGCACAGACTATAGCTTTCTTCTTCACTGTAAGCCTGGAAAAGTTGAGTTTACTTAAAAAAAACTGAGAAAAGTGGATACCTTAAAAAATTAAGTAATGATTAATGAACTTTTTTTAGTATATTTAACTTACATTTAACTAAGATTTTAAGTTAAATGTGCTGAAAAAGTTCATTAATCATTACTTAACCCGTAAAGACACAAACACCTATCTGCTGATGTAAATGTTTAATAACTGTGGATCCACTAATCCTAGCAATACATGTAAATAACTGGTGTAAAATCCAATTTGTCATTTCTTTGATGGTCATCAGATATGACCCATTTGGACGTTTAGAGGCCCTGTAGTTACCATGGAAACACAGTCATCTTCTACAACATTGATTCACCAATAAAACCCATGGAGTTCAATACATGACAGTGGATGAAGATACTTGTTTTATGTATATTTTGTCCAAAAAAAGTCACTTTTTCTTCAGTTTTCTGTGTTTCTGATATAATAACCCTTATCTTTAATCTGAGCTTTAAAGAACATCTACATGATGAGTAAATTAAATATAGTAAAACACCTGATTTGCACTGAAAAAAATGCAAAATACAGAAGACAATATCAGAATAAATGGTGATAAATCACTTAAGAAAGGTTAAATAATTCTTCAACTGCATCCATGTGTCTCCCCCTACTTTCCCCCTTCTCCCCCAGTCTCTATCTCTATCGCTCTCTCTTTTTCTCTTCCTTTACCCTCTCTCTTTAACCCCAACTAGTCAAGGCAGACGGCCATCCTCCAGGAGTCTGGGTCTGCTCCAGGTTTCTGCTGTTAAAAGGAAGTTTTTCCTTCCACTGTCACCAGTCACTAGTGTTTGCTCCTGGAGGATTCTGATGGGTTTCAGTAAACTGGCTTAGAGTCTGGTTTTGACCAACTCTATATGTAAAGTGTCATGAGATAACTTTTGTTGTGATTTGGCGCTATATAAATAAAATTTGATTGATTTGATTGGTTTTCCCCTCTAAGTCGCTTTGGAAAAAAGCATCTGCCAAATGCATAAATGTAAATGTAAATGTAAATAGAGAGAAAATTTCATTTAGGAATTGACACAAATGTAACACTGGGTCTTTATGGGTTAATTTTATAAGGCAACCACTTTTCTCAATTTTTTAAAGTAAACTCAATTTATTCAGGCTTACATTTTCCTCCACTGAGAAAAGTAGTCAGTCAACTAGTGGACACCCATAGAGAAAATGTCTGTGGAACAGGTCGATGGAACTGGTGGACAATAAAACAAAACACCCCTCTCACATGGTTAAAACAAACAGTCGTTGATGGCCGACAGCTGCTTCGAACTTTTTGATTTGTATCTTGATAAGCAACGAAACTCCTATAGCAGCTACTCTTTAACCGAAGCACTGAGACTGGCATGTCCAGACTTCCATGGGCAGGTGACGATTTATGTGGTCAAAAGAAAAAGAGGTGTGGTCATAATTAAAACTTAATTAACTTAAATCCATTTCACTGAAATGTATTCACACATTCGACTATATCTACAAATGAGTTGACTATACTTAATATTTTGTAGTAATGTTATCAAACTTATATTTTTAAGTGCATCGTGATTAATTTTTTCTAAGTATATTTGACATCCGGGCTTACAGTGTTCTTTCTTTCTTTCTTTCATTCTTTCTTTCTTTCTTTCTTTCTGATGCTGAAACCTGATGAAGCTGTGCCTGACATTTAATGTAACATGATGTGTGTTGAGAATAATAACAGTCCAAACTGGATACACTGAGCAACATGACACGTTTCAAAGACATGCAGCTGTTGGTTGCATTCCTGTTACACAAAAGCATTTGGAGTGCATGTCTGTGCCATTTTTTGTTATATATTATGTCATTATTATATATTATTATATGCCTCAACATTGTGAGATAATTGACAGTGGATCAAAAACAAATAAGCACAAGAACCTGTTGAAATATTACCTCCTGAATTTCAATAAACGATGGTCACTACAATAATAACAGAGCCAAACCGAAAGGCAAACTTTAGGAAGTCTTTGTTCTTTCTGCTTCACAGTTGATGTGACATTTTACTTTAATCACTTTGGTTTTGTAGCACTCAGTGTGAATCAGTTTCAGAGTTTATGGCTGGAATTTTCTCGGTACCATCATTGGTTTTTCACTTTTGGTTTCTTTAGCCACCAATGCATAATTTAGCACGTCTGTGAAAGCCTCACTTTGCTTCAGACAAATTAGGACGTACAGTAAGATCTGTCAACCACAAAAGGAAAGAGTGTAACTGTAAATAGGTGTATGCAGAGAAAGGTCTAAAACCCACACCACAGCCTTTTCCTGGAATCATTTCAATGCCTCTCATCTTCCTGGTCTTACAGAAACTAAATGTGACGTTAAAAAAGAGAAAGAAGGAACAATAGACAATGATCTGGAAAAACTGAAAGAAAGGGACAAACAGGTTCTTAATGGAGAAGCACCTGTTGACACTGATTTAGATATTGGACATGGAACAGTAGAACAAACAAGATATAAGGCATATTAAATCAACACATCTACACCCAAAAGGAAAACAGCTGACTCATCTCATTCTCATATCTGTGATATTAATATCAGGTTTTTAACAGAAATCTGTTGAAAACTGAGTTGTTTTGTTTTTGGTATGAGGAGTGTAGTGTAATGAGAAGTGTAACCAGAGAAAACATTGGACCACTGAAGCCTGTTAAGACAGAAACTAAAGCAAGTGAGGCTCCTGAAAAAACAAATCTCAGTTAGCAGGAAAACATCTTCAAATTCCATTACGGTCTCAATTACAGCAAACAAGGTAATCCAAAGCAGGCACGGCTCATTATCTTTGTATTATAGGTGTCTGTGTATTCTCTACTGAATTGGGAAAGCCCTGCCTGTTACTGTGTACATTTCCACTCAACCATAACATTATGGGTGTATCCCTGTATATGCCTCCCAAATATGATTTTATATTTCACCAGCTTTGAGTGAATTGTCACCCCGCCCCTGAAGAGGAGGCAAGGGGTGTTGTTTTTGGTTAGGTTTATTTTATTGTTTGTTAACACCGTAGCAGCAAAACTATTGGTTGAATTCATACCAAATTGGATTTATAGATTTCCAGTGACCCCGAATAGATGTAATTACATTTTGGGAAATGTAGGTCAAAGTTCCAATTTTTTATGAATTTTTAACCCCCCTCCCCCCATATAATCCCAAATCACGTCTGCTGTCTACCTTTTCCTTTTTTTCCACCCTATCCCCCGAATTCCTTTCAAATCCATGAAAAAATTTCAGCATGTGTCTGTGTGTACTGTGTGAAAACTGTATGATGTCTTATATTTGTGCTTTGCATTATCTTGTTCTTCACTGCAAATTTTGAAGAAAAGGGTTCTGTGGTGGCGCAAGTTAGGAGCAGCAGCCCAATGTCTCTAATCATCGATCTGAGTTTTGTTTGATGTACTCTGTACTGTCAAATGACAATAAAGGCAATTCTGATTCTGATTTTAATAGGCAAAATTTCAAAAGTCTACAAAACATCAATTTTTGTTATGTGTCGTCGTGTATGTTGATTTAGTTTAGGTATTTTGTTTTGTTTCTTCCTGTTTTATTTTGGTGATGGTGGTTGCCTTCCTGTTTTGTCTGCACTTTGTCAGTCTTGTCCTTGTCTTCCTAATCCCATCATTGTTTGCACCTGGTGTCCCTCTTGTTATTGCCCACACCTGTTTGTGATCCCTGCCTTCCCTATATATTTCTCCTCACTCCCTTTGTCTCTTGTCAGTGCATCGTTTCTGTGTTCTAGTGAAGATCATCCCTTGATAAGTATCTTGTATTCTCGAACCAAGTATTTTTGTAAATCAGGTTTTAGTTTAGTATAGGGCACGTTGTGCTTCTCTTTTTGTTCTACAGTATTTTGTAATTACTGAGCACATTGTGCTTCTCTTTTGTTCATTCGTTTTTGCCTTTTGAATTTTTAAAAATAAATCACTTGGACCACTGAACCTGGAGAGTCTTGAGCATTTGGGTCCACGCCGTGTGTTATGTCATAACAATTTTGTTTCATTTTACTTCAGACTTGGCACATATATAAAGGCAGTTGATATGGTGACATCAGCACATGCATAGACATTACGGCATCAGTTGGATCGATGCCAAAATAAGCTACAATTTGTGCAAGGGGTGGGGTTTGTTGTGCCTGGCACCACTTGTTAAATTTTTTTTTTTTTTTTTTTTTAAATTATACATTTACGTAAACATGTACTTAAAAACAAATTATACAACAAACCTACAGACCTATTAAACACAAAAAAGAGAAAAAAAAACAACAAAATAAATATTATCAACTCTTTACAATGCTCAGGGCTGATTAAGAGTTAATATAATGTATACAAACAACACATTTCTCCATTAAGAGGACATAGGAGACCATAGGACACTTGTCTTATTTGTTCATTTAAGATAATGAAAGATAAGAATACATGAATCTGCTGAATCTAAAATTTAGCCCAAAGTACAGTATATGTTTTTCTTTTATAATGTACAGTATATTGATGAAGAAATTATTTATAACAACAAAAGGTAAACTCTGGTGACTGTATATGGATCTTTTTATTTAACCAGGAAGACCCTGGAGAATGAAATATCTTTTTCAAGGGAGACTTGGAATATAGGGCACATCAGTTCATCCAAAAATCTAAAACTCAAGCACAACAAAGATACACAGAATATAAATACAGATTAAAAGTAAAAAAAAACAAAAAAAAAAAACGGTAGGAATGGAAAAAAGAAGTAAGGGTAAATGAGCCAAAATCCAGCTAAGAATAGCAATTACATTCTTCAGTTACATAACTTAATTTCACCCAAGGAGACAAAATCATATAGTTGTACAGTTTTTTGAAGGTTATTCCAAGGAGCAAAATAAAAGGATGTTTTTCTACCAAGTGCTGTATCAATCCCAGGAACTTTGTGTAGAAACTATGTAGAGGAGCAAAAGTTGTAATAGCGGAAGTTACAACAGGATCTTCTTGCAAAATAGTTCATTATCAAATAATTTGTCACACTGAATTTCATTAAAAAACAACACAGTGCAGTGCCAAACAAAATGAAACTGGTTTTGCGACACTGGGAAATAAATGTGTTTAAAACCACATTTATCAAAATCAAGACTTTCGACTTTTCAACCTTTGGGGGATTTCCTGAAAAGAGTCAATCAGCTGCTGACTCACCAGATCAGAATCAAGATGCACATATGCGTATTGAAGATCGGTCTAAATACATCCAGATTTCAGCTGTGTGCCACGTGTTTGTGTGTGTGGCCTCCCTATTGCCATTATCTGCACCTCCATCACCAGCACCGGCACACGTCTGGAGGTGGTTCTGGCTCATTGGACACGGTTTACATCATAGATCTAAAAGTCAAGTATCTGTGCGCAAAAACAAACACAACTCAGACGTGCTCAACAGAAAACTGGCAGATTAAATTGTTTGTTGGTTACAATTTCCATGACATACAGACTTGATATGTATCTAAATAACACTTATCATACTGAGAAAAAAACAGGCCAAAAAAAAAGAAACGCTTGTTTATTTTTTTTCTTTCCAAGAAAACAATCGCACATCATTTCAGGAGTGGTAAAATTAAACTCTGGAACAACATATACACCAAAAATGTTTATATCTGTGGATGAATACACTGATTAATACAAGGGAGAGTCAAAAAGTTCTCAGACAAACACTGAGTCACCAGTTTAACCCAGAGAGCAAAATTCAGTCAAAAGAACGGCATCCAAAAGGAGCAGCCGGACCAGTGAAATTCAAGGCAGAGAGGTCTGTTAAATAAATAAATAAAGTTTTTATTACATTTGCCTCAAAACATGCACTGATGTAACTTTTTCATCATATTAATACATTTGAATAATTCATGTTAAATGCAGTTTCTCAGCTTTTCACTTTCATCAGATATGTCTTTTTTGGACATTTAGAGGCTTTGTCGTGAACCTGGAAACACTGTCATCTTCTGCAACATTCATTTACTATTAAAACCCTTGCAGTTTGACAAATTACAGTAGTTGAACACACTTGTTTGATGTTCGGTTAATGATATATTTTGCTGATATAGTCACTTTTTTTTTTTCCAGTTTTCTCTATTTTTATATCATAACCTGGACTGAATGCAACAGGAGGTCCTTCCTACCAGCTGCTATTAGACTTTTTAATATTGCTTAGCGATAAATTATTGTTGGCTGGGCAGACTTACAGGTGTTTTTATCCTATTATTTTACCTTACTGTACATATTATATATTTCAAACATCTTTTTTCTTTTTTTTAATCACTTCTTACTTTGTGTCTCCAATGTTGGTTGTCTGTTGGGATGGGTCAGTATATTTTTACTGCTGCCATAACCAAATAATTTCCTGCAAAAGATAACAAAAAAAGTATCTATCTATCTATCTATCTATCTATCTATCTATCTATCTATCTATCTATCTATCTATCTATCTATCTATCTATCTATCTATCTATCTATCTATCTATCTATCTATCTATCTATCTATCTATCTAATCACCTAACATCTACATGATCAGTAAATTAACCCTTGAGAACCAAGACTGTCTGTGGTTAAAATATTCAGTCGCCTTTACTCGCTGATCTCAGCCATATGCTTTAAAAGTCAGGTCGACTGCAGTTTCTCTTCTTTTTACTTACACAACACAGGTCTTTATATGGACTTTCAGACACTCAATAGGTAATGTGTTCAGGACCTGACACTGCACAGAATTAACTTCTCATAATTTCTTCATTTGAGTCAATGAATAGCTGTAACTTGCTAATAAAGATTAAATATAAACAACAATTCATTTAGAAGTCTACAAAATCTACTCTATGCCCAAACAAACTACCTGTATGTAACATATTTTAAAAAAAATAAATAAATAAAACATTTTTTATGTTATTTTTTTTATTGTTATTTACATTTTTTCTCAGGAAGTGATTCATTCTCAGACAAAGCAAATGGAAAATATTGACTTAAAATGAACCAAATGGAATTGAGGTTAACCTGAGAGAAAAAATAAATTACCTCATAAAGGTCATGTACTAGAAAAATTGTGTTCTTTGAGGTCTCTAAGGATTAAATGTTGGGGAAAAAAAACAGATTTTCCATGAAAAATGCAGAGGATAATATTATAACATGGTTAGATGTAGATAAAAATGTATTCAGAAATTGCTATAAAAATAGTTGTGGGTTAAACTGGTTTAAACTGCTGACAGATGTTCTTCTTTTGGTAAATATGTTTTCTTATCTGCCTCCTTCTACGGCTCCACTGAAGTTCAACCACTCAGCATTGAGACAGTTTTATTTCTGTTGCACAATAATTTACTTCCCTTCAACAGATGCAGGCAACTTTTGAAAAACCTGGATGAATTTAAATCAAATGTCTGGCGCTGTCTGCTAGAAATCAGGCATTAACGTATCAGCCAGAAAGAACTAAAACCTCAAATCCCTACGCTCATCCAAATACCTCATCCGTCCAGCCAAGACTGATCATATGAATGTCATAATACCATTCTCTTCTTCCAGGAATGAGCTATAATTCATACGTTTTAGCCATGTATTGCCTGTTTTTTTTTCCCGAAAATTGCGTCAGTTACTGTCTTTTAGTGATATTCAGTATTATCATTCATTGTTCATTAGTTATGTCAACTCCAGTTTGCAAACACTTTTGCTTTTTACCGACAGAAAACCAAACAGATGACACATGACACCTTGTTCTCTATACTGAGAAATCTGGTTTTCTCTGAGATTTAATGACTGGAGGAAATGATGCTTACCAGAAAAACCACATTTGTCTTATGAAGAGATAGATCTAGACAAAACAAACATTACTCATGTGACTTGAGAATCTCTGTTGATTACACTGAATGCTTTTTTTTTTTTTTTTTTTTTACATATCCATCATCTATTAACATCCATGATCTGTCTATTATCATCCATAAACAGCTGTTTCACCTGTGTAATTCCTCAAGTCATACATTAAATTATTAGGACTCTAAACAGATGTACCTTTATCATTAAGAAAGCAAAAGTAATGTGTTATGTGAGATGGGGGTGGGATTTAATACTTTTCTTCTTCCCATTCCTTTTTGAGCAGTGCACACTGAATTTATTTTATTATTAATGTACATAGCAATTGCTACTTTGTCTTGATCACCATTATTTATGAATGTATTTGCTCTGCGTCCAAATGAGTCATATCTGATGATCATCAAAAGAGGAATAACTGTATTTTACATCAGTTATTTGCACGGATTGATAGGATTAGTGGTTTTAAAGTTATTAAATATTTTAGATCAGTAGATGGTTTTGATCACTGGTGGATGTTTGGGTCTTTATGGGTTAGAATAGAATAGAATAGAATAGAATAGAATAGAATAGAATAGAATAGAATAGAATAGAATAGAATAGAATAGGTGTTTATGAAAATCAGTTTAGTAGCTCTGTTTCTGTTTAGCAGCAGATTCTTAAAATGCAAAAACACAAAAAATTATACTAAAAATATTGAAAAATACTGACAATATATACAAGTACAGTCACTGCAATACATAAAAGTTCAACTCTGTACCACACATAGAAGAAATATATGCAACATATAAAGGATATATACAAGGTAATATAGGAGCCCAGATTTCACCTGAAATCCATAACTGCATTTCTGTGGGCTCTACCAGAGCTTCCCGCCTTGTTACTAATTATGAATAAACAACATAAACTTACAACTCAACCCCAGCAGCTTTACTGTAAACTGTTTGCACTTAGTGTGAAGACCTCATGAATCATAATAAAAACATGTTTGTCAAGTATTAAAATTGTAGTGTCATGAATATATATATATATATATATATGTGCACAAACTAGCATCTTGCTTTTGGGATGTGCAAGTATGGCTTTGTTTTAATCACCTGTGTCTGTTGTTTAAAAGCTGCCAGCCTGGTTTGTTTTATGGGGAATGAAACTGCAAACACCCCATGCCATCTTCCTCTTGAAGTGGTTAAATGTAGGCTACTGCACACAACAGACTTGTTTTGCTGAGAGGCAGTAAAAACAGAATAGATGGAAGGAGTCTGAGAGGACGACAAAAGACAAGAAAAAAAAATGTCTGATTTTCTTTTTAAGGCATAGATGTCAAACTCATTTTAACAGGTAAAATATTAACAGAACTTGTAAATAATGACAACTCCAATTTTTCTCTTTTAGTGCAAAAAAACTAAAGTTACAGTATGAAAATGTTTATATTTACAAACTATCCTTTCCCAAAAAAATGTGCAAAATCTGAAAAACCATGAACTGAAATTTCTTAAGAAAATTAAGAGTAATTTTAACAATATTATGCCTCAGCTTCTCATGTACTCATGTGCATTACAACTTACAGATTACAGTGGATCTACAAAAGCACAAAACATTCTATAACAGCCATTTAGAACTGAAAAATATAGCATCTAACTTCATGATCAAAATAACTTTCAAGATTCAAAGACATTCTCAACTGTCAGTGTATTCTGTGTAATTTCTATATTTTCAAAATTCTTTCTGTGGACCAGATTGAATGCTCTTGAAGGCCGGTTTCAGCCCTGGTTTAACTATATCACATTGACACAAAAACTACTGTAGCTGTGTGATCACAAACACACTGATAAGGAGTAACGTCAGGTCCATTTATTTCACATTATCACTCTTCTGTTATGCTTTAGGAGGCAGCAACAGCGAGGATGACTGGAAATTAATGAGTATATTGATTTTAAAATGTAATCTATTAGTTCATGTTAGTTGTAGTTACAGGTATTCTCAGTGCAAATGGTCTATGTCCTGAGTCTCACCATGTATTTCCACAGCAGTTTGTTGTAGCTTTTTGTCCTGTTTATCTGAAATCAATGCTGAAGTTATAGCTTTAAAGATTTGTAAAAAAAAAAAAAAAAAGAAAGAAAGAAAAAAAACACTCCTCACACATGTTGTAGCTTATTTTGGCATCAATCCAGCTGATGTCATCATGTCTATGCATGTGCTGTCAGCATATGAACTGCCTCTATATATGTGCCAAGTTTGAAGTAAACTGAAACAAAATTGGTGTTTTTAATAGACATGTGAAAGTAGAGGGGAGAAAAAAAAAAAAAGTCTAAAAATCCATCAAAAATTTGAACTTTAACCTAATCACATCAATTCTGGGTCACTGGCAATCTATAAACCCAATTTGGTATGAATTCAAACAACAGTTTTGCTGCCACAGACATTTGAAATTTCATCCATTGTAAGTAAAAAAAAAACAAAAAACCCAAAAAAAACCCATTTCATAACAAAAAGGAAACTTTGACCTATTTTCCCCAAAATGTTATGACATTTATTCAGGGTCATAGGCAATCTATAAACCAAATTTAGTATAAATTCAACCAATACTCTTGCTGCTGCAGACATTTGAAATTTCACCCATTGTAATGAGTCTAGTACAGAGGCTGAACCCAATTGCAAGACCACTAGCCAGAAGTGAGTTTGAGTGTTTTTATTGAACACTTTAACAAAAGAGAAGACACAACACAGAATTAGTGAATCTGTGATAGCACGGTGTTCGGGGCTTGACGTCTGGGCTGTGGGTAGCGACAGCAGACGACCAGCGTGGCCGAGCCGGGAAAACCCCAACGGAACCCCGACTAGGAGCAAACAGAGAGAGGTCAAAACACAGTCCCGGTCATACACGGGGAGGCACAATGAGAGGCGACAGAACATGAGGGACAGGCAAAAACTCACAGTCGGTAAACCAGGCGCAGGGTCGATACACAGGCAAACGTTGGAGGCTGAGGTACCAAAGGGAGTAGGCAGAATCAGAGTCGGGTAAACGAACCAGGTCACAGACGAGCAGGCAAAACAGGAACGGGCAGAATCAGTGGTCGAAAGACAAAACGGGTCACAACGGGCAGACAGACTGACAGGATCCAAAAAAAACCACTGGTAAGTAAGCACACTAATGTAGCAAACAAACTGGCAACTGGACAGGGTTTAAATACACAAGAGGGCGGGAAGACAATTGGACACAGGTGGAACACATCAGGGTGGAGTCAGGTAATCAGCACAGGTGACACAATCAGGGAAGGGAAGTAAAGACACCAGACATGAGACATGAGGGAAACTTAACAAAAATAAAACAGGAAATGACAGACAACACAAATGACAGACAACATAAAAGACAGACAACATAAAAGACAGACAAATCCAGACAGTCTGGGAGCCGACATGACACCCATTGTAAGTAAATAGGGAAAATAAAGATTTTAAAAATCCATAAAAAATTATACCTTTGACCTACTGTTCCCAAAATGTATTGAGATCTATGCTGGGTCACTGGCAATCTATAAACCAAATTTGGTATGAATTCAACTAATAATTTTGCTGCTAGAGTGTCAACAAACTAACAAAGACACAAAGAACCAAAAAACAATACCCCTTACCTCCCCCTTGGTGACTGGGGTAAAAAAGTAAAATGTGACCGCTTTAGTTGTCTATAAATGATCAGCCAGTGCACATAACATTCTGACTCATGAGTTATCTGGATCCTTAGAGTGGATTTGCTCCACCTGCTATATGTTGTAGGAGCTTTAATTTTATTGAATTTTCTTTGCCTCTCACTGTTATCACACACATTAAGTTGTTTCAATATTTGCCAACAGCAATAATCAAAGCTCCAAGAACAAAATCGGGGCATCCATCCTCCACATTTCACTCAATTGGAGTGGGATAAACACTCTTTCATCACAGGTATTTCACCAAAAGCAGCTTCCAGGATGTAGACGGAGACCAAAGAGCGCTGCTTCTCGCATTTCTCGCTTGAGTGAAAACCAAAGGCTGCATGGAAATGTAAACCAGCTGAGATTAAAGCTATTCAAAACACCTTTTTAAAAACCAAAGAGGGACACGGCCAAACCAAATACTTACAGAAAGTGACTAATTAGATTACATATTTCTGAGCAAGCCAACACTAACCAAGCTTATGCCTCAAATAGACAGTGTCCAAAATGTTTCCAGTTTTATCTAATGCTGTATTTGAACTCGTTTGTTTCATTTCTGCTGCAGTGAAATCCAGTACCACATGTTTAGTTCTATCCTCACTTGAGGTTTTGCTTCAAATATAAAGAAAAAACTGAATTATATGTTTCCAGTCTGTCAGTGCATTTATAGTGCGGCTCTAAATCAGGGATTTTCGATTTATTTGCATGTTTTTCTTATGTATCACAGTCTCCTTTTACAAGTACAGATATGTTCTCAGTTCCTATCAACACTTTTGATTTCACATGTTGTTCTGAGACCGTGGTGTCCGTGGGAGCGTGGGTATAGGCTCACCAGTGCAGTGGGTGGGACCGTGCGTCAAGTCGGAGGCGGTGAGAGCGGCCAAAAGCGCACTTCAGCGGCGCTCAGTCATTCCGTGTTTTCCTGAATTCACTGCGTATGTAAACGTGCCGGTAACTTTAAAATCCGGACCAGGACAGTTCGTTGCAGTTGAGTCTAAGGATTTTTTTTTACTAGAAAGGTGGCTTTAATTTCAAGAAAGAAGAATAAAAAGCAACAAAAGAGGAAGTGACAACTCTTGCTTTCCGAGAAAACCAGTGAAAGGTAAGTCATTATTAGTCAGTACGAGTTTAACAACAGCAACAATTTATTTCTATACATCATGCTGTGAAGAAATAAGTGTGTTAGGTCATGATATCTGCCTGAGTGAGTACTAATAAGTATGTTTTTCTGGTTGACTTGTCTTAAAGATTGCTGAATTGATCTGCCCCTCAGAAAAAAGAAGAAGAAGAGACTATCAATCATGTCTTAAGTCAGTGCATCATCATGGGTCTTCATACACATCCCTGCCTTCTTTGTTGCCAAGTAATGGTACCAAGAGGTCAGGAAGTCTTCATCTTATTCTCTGGAAAGTCCTTGTTCATCCCTCACTGAGAAGGCATCTTTTTTCTGCAAGTCCAAAACACATAGAAGCATGTTTCCGAACAGGTCATGTCACAATATCAGTGATATCACCCTCATTGTGAGTAAGGATGGAAATCCTGCGACAAGTATCTTCATGTTTCTGGCTGGGGTGGTGGGAAACCTCTTGGCTCTGTTCATCCTTCGAGTCCACCAGAAGGAGCAGCGTTCCAGGTCTTCTGTCTTCTCCGTCCTGGTCACTGGACTGGTCATCACAGACCTGCTGGGCACCTGCATCCTCAGCCCTGCTGTGTTCATCTGCTATGCCCTTAACTTGTCACTGATAGGTCTGGGAGGTGAACTTCTGTGTAACCTCTTTGGATTTGCCATGAGTTTTTTTGGCCTGGCACCCACGCTCATCCTGTGCGCCATGGCTGTGGAGCGTTGCCTGGCCATCAGCTGTGCTTACTTTTATTCTGGACACATCCGTCGTAGCATAGCCAAGTCAGCCCTTTTTGTTATATACCTCTTTTCTTTAGGTTTCTGCTTACTGCCGTTCTTCAGTTTTGGCAAATATAGACAGTACGCTCCTGGAACATGGTGCTTTATTGACATGGATGCAACAGACAATGTCAAATCAGCACTGGCCTTTTCTGTGACCTACTCTGTCATCATGGCAGCGTTGATCTTGGCTGTGTTTGTTTGCAATGGCTCAGTAATTGTCAGCCTGTGTAAGATGCATCAGAGTCAGATGATGCGACGAGGCTCGGTCGGGTCGACAGGAAGAAAAAGAAAAATGAGCCTGGCCTTTTTCGGACAGGGTGAAGAAGAGGTGGACCACCTGGTGCTCCTGGCTCTCATCACTATCATCTTTGTGGTCTGTTCTCTGCCACTCACTGTAAGTTGACATTTCTCCCTTTTTAGCCCTTTATAGGTAACTCATAGAAATACTCTGAAATTCATGTTTTCAACCTTAGTATGTTATTGGAGCACATAACAAGACTTGATTTTTTATTATCATGTAGAAAATCAAGGTCAGTGAAATTACCACACCTGGTTCCTTGCCCGTAAGTGGCCAAAAAAAAAAAATAAAATAAAATAAAATAAAATAAAATAAATAAAATCCAAGAAGTATATATATATGTACTAAAAAAATACCAGAAAAACACATGTGAGGTGAAAGGAATATGTTTTTGTAATGTCATAAAAGTCATATTCTAATATTCTGGCTTCGTGTCTCAGATATTCACACACTTCATATACTCCACACTCAGCATTTTTTTTATTATTTTGCCTCTGAATCAGCCTCTTGTTATATTTTCAGTTGAGAAAGAGCTGTAAGAGAAACACCCAGATGTGTCATTTATTCATTTCTCAAAACTTGAACCTGACCTCTTCTCTAAAATTAAGACAAATATAAAAAGAGAAGTGGTATAAGTTTACATTATTATGCAATAATTGTGCTTTTAAGTGGAATAGATGTTAAGACTTCCAACCTCTTGTGTCTGCTCTAATGACATTATTCCGTCCACAGATTGCATAATCATAATGTACATTGAAAGCCCGGCTGGCATAGCGACCGTTGATGTTTTTGTTACGCTGGTATGTGTTGTTGGAGTCTCCCTAACTGTAACACACAGTTCTCTACAGGCTGCATTAATATAAGGTGTGCCTTAGAGCGCAGCCTTTGCCACACAAGGCATGCTTTACCGTCTGTGTGTGCATTTGTAAGCTCAGCTCCATATCTGTCGCTGGGTGAGAGGAGTGTGTCAAACCTGACAGCCGAGGACTGGTCTGGCCCTGCCTTCCCCTGAGGACTGAGTTCCTCTGGCAGTAGGCCGAGGTTCGCCAGCCTGTGCCACTGAGCACTTAGCACAAGGAGATTCATACTGGCAAGAAAGGTCCAAGACAATTCAGTTAGTTACATAAAGACATCAGTGTTTGGTGTATTTGTATTAGCACTTTTCACAGTCATGTTCAGATAGTCAAGTAGTTTACAGGAAGTGTTTGTACATGTGCTTGCTTTTCGTCTGCCACTCATTGTCTCCATGTGGATGGTTTGTGGTGATGGTTAGTTTAAGGGTTTGACTAACACGGAATGCACACATAGGTATTTGCTCTGAGTTGTGGCTCAGAGGCCCCCAGGGGCTGAACTGCAATGACAGTGTACTCTTGTCAGCAATGACTAAGACTTGAGGAAGCCAAAACCTTTTAACCTTGCCACTGTAGGTGATTAATATTTAAGTTCACCAGCAACAGAGTAAGTACAGTGCACTCATTAAGACTAAGGAGTTATATTATTTAACATTATTACCTCTGCCAAGGAATGGCGGAGGTTATGTTTTCATCTGGGCTTGTCTGTTTGTCTGCCTGTTTGTCTGTTAGCAAGATAACTCAAAAAGTTATGGACGGATTTTCATGAAATTTTCAGGAAATGTTGATACTGGCACATGGAACAAATGATTACATTTTGGCGGTGATCGAGAGGGGGTGGGGTGGGGGGCTGATCTGCCTTGGCGGAGGTCTGTGCTCTCCGAGTTTAACAATTGTTGTCCATAAAGTAGGAATAGTTTAGTTTTTAGACACATTCTTCTTTTTATTCCTATTCATATACATCAAAAATCCCCTATGACCACATTCAGTGATTACATACTGAGTCCCAGCTACACTTTATTTATCAAGAAGAAATTATATTGTCACAATCATTTCATGAGAAGTTAGAAAAAATTATTTCACCTTTATAGGCAACAGTGTATAAAACAATTTTGTCCCCTGAATTGATTCTATTTTTATGAGCCTATTATTAGATAAACTTATCAATTCTTAATGTAATCTCTTCGATGAGGCATGAATAGTCACTCCCAAAGAGAGTATAGCAAGCTGAATAATTCAGAGCCCTGTAATTAATGGTTTATGTGTCACCTCAATAGATTCATGTGTGACTGTGTTAATATTCTTGTTTGTTCATGTGCTCGAACATCTGTGTGATTGTTACTGAAGGTACTGAGACAGGGACGGTATTTTCTTCAAGTGCATCGTTGTCCGCCTGAAGCACAACAGATGTTTGTGAAGCCGTCTGGTTCTGTGAACAGCAGTAGAAATACTATAATCCACATATTAATCTGTTGCTGCTTTCAAAACTGACACAGTTCACACTAATGCAACTTTTTATTGTATATATGCAAGCATACAAGCTTGTAACAATGACACAAACTCACAAGCATTTGTTTCTATTTAATCTGGATTTACCCAAAGCACTTTCATGAAACAGTACACCATGGAAAGGAGTGTTTTCAGTTTGCTTGGGTGGATGTGAAATTCAAAGCATGACCTTAAAAATACTTCCTTCCATTACTGGAGCATTTTTACCCTTTTAGCATATAGAAATGGAAAATACAGGGTGTCCCAAAAAAAAAAAAAGACATAATTTGAGATGTCCATATCAGAGTGATTACATGGTCAGGAGAAATGATACTTAATAGGATTTATTTTGGACATAAAATGTTTTATTCTACAAATTTCAAACAAAAAATACTGGTGGATGGTAATTTTATAATGTTCCAAAGTTGTTACAAATGTTCAGTGTGTGTGCCGCTTGTGACACGGCACACATCAAGTTGGTAGTGGAGTCCTTTTTCGCAACACATACAGCCTTCCTCTTGAAACTTCTAATGCCACATCCAAATCTGCTTTCCTGTTGGCATTTGTTTATGACATTTTCTATCACATTCACATTGTGCATTCACATATGACTGACTTTGGGCGTACTTCAGTACACAGAACGCCTTTTCTGTTGCAGTAAACAACATGTCTGTTCCTGAAAGCAGAACAATAAAAATGATCACACTTTTTTTGAGCAAAATGAGCAAACACATTTTAAACTAATTATTAGGTGATGAAATGATGTCAAATTTTTTGGGACACCTTGTAATATTAGACAACAGGAATTCAAGACTGCAGAAAGTTTTTTGAAAAATGATATAATAGGACTTAAATTACACATATTATTGTTTTTTTGTCTCACTGTCATAAATAGGATCTTAGACCCTGTAATACAGATTTACTATGTGCTCCGACTACTGGATGAAATAATATTTATTTAGAGTATTTTTAGGTGCTACTCTATTTTTTTTTAATGAGTAAGTTTAAAGTTAGTGTTGACAGTTTTATCCCTGCAGTCTGGAAGAGTCTTAAAGGTGTTGCAGTTAGAAAAGGGAAGTTATTTTAGTGAAGTAGATAGATGCATGTGGTGGGCTAATTTCCAGGATGAATCCATTAAGGTTAAATGTTTGTCCTCTTCACTCCAACCTGAATCACTGTGTTCTCTTCCCTCTCACGCTCTCATGGCCTTAACTGTTGCTCATTATCATGATGTGAACCATGAGTACATACTGTGCAGTTTCCACAGACACCTGAAGATAATGAAACAGCAGCACTTCTGTAAAAGAATGATTGATTTCTTGAGGAACCATGAAACATGATGTTCCATTTCTGTTTTAGGACTGTTGGCCATATACCATATGGAACATATGTGGACTGGATTTTATTACACCTACAAAACCAGTATGTAAACTGCAGTCAGAACGTCCTCATGTGTATCATTAGCTGGAACATTATGTTAAGTTTCACCTTCAAATATACTGTTAAAGAGAAGTTAAGATCAAATTTGCACACAAAGTATTTATTGCTAAATAGCTGCTGAAAGTAATTTGTAATTGTAATCTTGATTTTGGGCAAAATAAACTGTTGTCAGTTTTTTGTCCTCAATATTCTTTAACTAGAGATATAATAACATGGGAATATTTTTTTCCAAATTATCTTCAGATGCAACTTTTGTAAGAATTATGTCTCTCTTTTACTGACAAATATTCTTTATTATCTTGTTCATAGCCTGAGAATTTTTGTGAAAAGTTAATGACTTTGTTCCTCATTTTGCTGTCATCTTAAGTTTATGAATGATCAGTGATTTTTTTCAGTGACGTCAGGCACATGCTGATAGCCTGTTACCCATCACACCTACGCCTGCAGTTCCCATGGGAACCACACAAGCTGCTCAGGGCACATATGCTGATCAATGCCTGAATCAATACAGAATGATACAGAGTGATCTACATTCACAGTGTAATTTATCAAATAGTTAATCAGCTTTTACATACAAAGTTGTGTTATGGAAGGCTAGGAATGAGTGTTATTTTTTGTGTGTTTGTAGAATCTTTACAGAAGTTGGATACAGATTAGAATCACGCTTTAGCTTAATGGTTAAAGGTTTCCATTAGTGTAGCACCTTAGTCGCCTGACTAATATTTACTTGCACTCTCTGTCTCACAGCAAAGCTCCATAAACAAAAAACATGTTGAAAAAAAAGGATTAATGTAATACTTTACATGCTTAATGTTACTGCACCAAAATGAATTTCCTCTGACACTGTACTCAACAAAGTAGAGTGTCAAATGTTGGTAAATTAGAGGACAAACACCAGTGGTTTTCCTTCATGTCATATTTTGACATCATAATATCCAGCTGTGGTCTGCCAGAGTATGCATACTTTAACATTCATATTACACAAAGGCCGCAGTGAACTGTTAGTTTCTTCAGTGATTATTCCTCTTTATGTAATTTTGTCCCATTCAAGTAATCCATTTAGTCATGGGATGCAATGAAGAGGATCAGAGGTTTTCTAGAGAAAGTCTTGAATCAAAGCTTTGAGGACAGAAGTCAGTGAGACAGAATACAACATCAAGATCTGACAATGAAACAGTGACAGGCACAAAGTTTGCAACCATTATGGTACAGAACAGCCTGTTCTTACACAGCACTGTCTTAGGCAGCCTTTAGCTTGGTTGTTTTTGCAAGGTTGTAATGGGTGTGTGCCTTTATTTCTAGCAAGAAATATGCAGGAAACATGTGCACAGTATTCACATGCTCACACACACACACACACACACACACACACACACACACACACAGCAAAAATGAAAATTTTACCAAGTGTATTTTTCCCATTTCTAGTCAAAATATCTCATCACACTTAAAATAAGACAGAATCACCTAAAAAGTAACTTTGCAGTCAGATATAAGAACTTAGTTTTAGACAACAGATCTTGAAAATCTTATTTTAAGAAATCTTACCAAGATAATTTTCACTTGTTCCATTGGCAGATTTTTTTAATGCTTGAATTAAGCAAAAAAAAAACCAACATCTTGAATTAAGCAACAAAAATCTGCTAATGGAACAAATGAAAAGTGTCTTGGTAAGATTTTTTGAAATAAGATTTTCAAGATTTATTGTAGAGATGCTACAATTCCTTTTGACAATTACTGTCAGTTTTCAATGTAATAGATATATTAGGATGATAAGATGCTTTACAAACTGTTGGTATTGGCAGAAACTGTCTCCAGTACTTGCTGATAATTGATATTAGGCTTCTCAACTGGAATTACTGACTTCGAAGAAAAAAGAGAGGTAAAAAAAAAAAACATTTTGGTACACATTTTCAGATTTATTTGTTACTTTGACATAGAGGTTCAGTTTAGCAATTGTCCAGTTCAATCAGTCAGTTAACGGGATAATCCTAATGCCAGCCACTCTCTAAATTATAACTTTAGAAGCAGCACTGTGTAGAAGGACTACAACTATTTCTTCAATTTTAGGCAGGTCAGAAAAGCCCAGTATGTTGTGTGGTTTAGAATAAGGAAAATACAAATGGCAGAACTCTTCCAATACCTTAGAGCAAAGTGGGAAAAAGTAATGATTGTCAGAAAAAGATAAACAACAGCGAGTAGCTTTGATACATTTACAGTCACAGCGCCATGCCTCCAAGAGTCAGTTTAGCGCCTCATAAATCTTGTCTTTGTGACAGATCAGGCAGAGGGAGGGAAACCACCCTGAAACCAAAACACATGTTTATGCAAGTCAAAAAACAAAGTCATGAAAAGCTTTAACCAAAAGACTGTCTGCAAAAGATTGATCATCAGCCTATTCAGTTGTGCTTCATCACTGAGTTGAATTTTAATTAAGACGATTAAACATCAAAAGAGAGATGAATCCACAAGCATGGGATTAAATCAACATTACACTGACTTTAACCAGGAGATCTTTAAATCCCTCAACAAGCACAGACTCCATTGAAAATATGTGGAATGGCAACATGATGACTATGTAGACACATCCCATTGAACAGCTTCCAGACCGAATTCATCAGAATGACCAAAGAGTGGAAACCTAAACCCAGACACATCCAAGATGACTCAAAGCTGTTATCCCTGTAATTCCCGCAACACACGTCTCAGATGTGTTTTAATTTTGCACCATGGGGAAATGTGGAAATAATGGTTGCTGGCTTTGTGATGGATTCTGTAACCATTCAGCGAGCTGTCAAATTCAGCCCTCGGACATGGGAGTTCATGTAGAAATGTAAAGAGACGTCTGCCTGCATTAAAATTAGAGCCATTCTTTTCTCCCTGACTATTATTCTTTGAACGGTGCTGCAGGTTTTACCCTGAGAAAAATGTGATTATCAGCATAATCCAGGTTTCTCTGTGGAAACATGACTCTGCTGATTATGATCCACGTTGGGCTTTGTGGACTGAACAATGAGGATTCCCTCCTTTAATTGGTGGATGAATGAATCCTCCATTCAGTCGACACAACACACATATGCCTGAAGCTAATGGAAACACACACAAAAAAAAACACAGGACATGAGTACATTTCAATGTTTGGGTCCGTTCTTTCTCCTGGTAGCTCCTATTTTGTCCCAGCTCAACGTGATATCATGAAATCGTGCAAATATACACACCACTTTTAATTGGCATGTTATCTGTATACATTATAAGCTTTCCACGTCTATGTTCACGCCACATCAAATACCACTCACTGAGGGTTACGTTTAGGGTTATGTGAACCGGAGATCTTGATGTAAATTGACATGTGATCACATAGTGTTGAATAACACACGAAAGGACAAAAATGTGTACGTATAGCACGCCAAATGCCAAAAGAACTGGCATGACATACAATGTGATTTCAAGAAATTAGTCTCCCCAGCTGATGTTTTTGACCAGGGGTTCCCAAAATGGGGTATACATACCTCCAGTGGCACTTGGAAGAAGTGCCACTGGAGTATTGCCAGGGGTACTTGAAATTATTTGGGAAAAATACATTAAATAAGTTGTCATGTACCGAGTACAAAATAAAAAATAATGAGAATTAATGCTGAAATATAAAACCCAATAAATACATTCATATAATAGTTTTATTGTCAATCAT